>NC_135497.1:389763877-390063877 GCF_052857255.1 Amblyomma americanum | reverse complement strand
TAACCTACCCAACCCCAATTAACCTAACCCAATCAACCTAACCCAACCCAACATTACCTAACCTAACCGAGCACAACTTAAACTTACCTAGCCCAACCTAACCCATCACAACTTAAACTAACCTAACGCAGCTAAACCTAACCAAACCAAAAACCTAACCTACCCCATCCCAACCTAAACTAGCCGAAACTCAGCTAAGCCTACCCAAGCTAATCCAACCTAACTCAACCAAACCTAATACAACCTAACCTAACATAACCCAAACCAAAGTAACCTAACCTAACCCAACCCAACCTAACCTAATTCAAGCAAACCCAACCTAACCGACATTAACCTAACCCAACCCAAGTCAACCCAACCCTGCTCAGCCTCACCTAACCTAACCTAAATTACCCCAACCTAACCCAACCCAACCTAACCTAACCCAACCCGACCCAGACTATCCTTATCTATCCCAAATCTACCTATCCCAACCCAGCCGACATTAACCTAACACAACCCAAGCCAACCCAACCTAACATAACCTTGTATAACCCAACCCAACACAACCTAACCTAGCCTATCCTATCCCAACCCAAACCTACTCAACCTAACCGAACCTAACCCAAAGTTACCTAACCTAACCCAACCCAACCTAACCTAATGCAGGCAAACCCAACCTAACCTACATTAAGCTAACCCAACCCAACCCAACCCGACCAAACTCAGCCTCACCTAACCTAACCTAAATTAACCCAACCTAACCCAACCCAACCTAACCTAACCCTAAACAACCAAACCTAACCTAACCCAACTTAACCTAACCGAACCCAACCCGACCCAAACTATCCTTATCTATCCCAAATCTACCTATCCCAACCTAACCGACATTAACCTAACACAACCCAAGCCAACCCAACCTAACCCAACCTAACCTAACCTTACATAACCCAACTCAACACAACCTAGCCTATCCTATCCCAACCCAACATTACCTAACCCATCACTACCCAAACCAACTCAACCTAACCGAACCTAACCCAAAGTTACCTAACCTAAACCAACCCAACTAACCTAACCCAAACAAACCCAACCAAACCTACATTAATTTACCCCAACCCAAGTCAACCCGACCCAACTCAACCTCACCTAACCTAACCTAACTTAACCCAACCTAACCCAATCCAGCCTAACTTGACCCAACTCAACCAAACCTAACCTACCCCAACCCAAACTCTCCTTACCTAACCCAAACCTACCTATCCCTACCTAACCTAACCCAGCCCAACCTATCCTAACCCTACCCAACCTTACATAAATTAACCTAACCCAACACAACCCAACCTAACCGAACCCAACTTAACCGAACCCAACCTAACATACCCTAATCGAGCCGAACCCAACCCAACGTAACCTAATTTAAACCAACCTAACCCAACCTAATCTAACCTAACGCAACCCAACCTAGCCCAACACAAAACTAACACAACCCAACCTAATCCAACCAAACATAACCAAACCTAACCCAACATAACACCACACAACCCAGCATAACCCAACCTAACCCAACATAACCCAACCCAACCTAACCAAAACTAACTTAACCTAACCCAAACTAATCCAAACCAATGCAACCTAACCCAACCTAATCCAACCGAACGCAACATAACCTAACTGAACCTATCCCAACCCAACCCAACCTAATCCAACCCAGCCAAACCTAACCCAAACTAACCTAACCCAAAAAACCTAACATAAATTAACCTTACCTAACACAACCGAAAGCAACCCAACCTAAACCAACCTAACCTAACCCAACCCAACCTAACGTAACCCAATCCAACCGAATCCTACCTAACCCAACCCAACCCAAACCAATCTAACCTAACCCAATCCAAGCTAACCCAACCTAACCTAACCCAACCAAACTGAAATTAACCTAACCCAAACCAACCTAATCGAACGCAACCCTACCTAACACAACACATCACCTTGCCTAACCCAACCTAACCCAACCTAACACCACTTAACCTAACCTAACGCAGCTAAACCTAACCAAGCCCAAAAAACCAAACCTACCCCATCCCAACCTAACCTAACCGAAACCAACCTAAGCCTACCCAAGCTAATACAACATAACCCAACGAAACCTAACCTAACCCAACCTAAGCTAACCTAACCCAACATAACCCAATACAATATAACCTAACCTAATTTAATCGAACACAACCTAACCTAACCTCACCCAACCCAACCCCAACTATCCTAACCTTACCGAAACTTCCATAAACCAACCAAACTTAATCCAACCCAACCTAACCTAACCCAACCCAATCAAACGTAAATTAACCTTACCTAACCCAACCTAACCCAACCCAACCTAATGTAACTCAACCCAACCTAACCCTACCCTAACCTAACCTTAACCCAACCTTACCTAACCCAACCCACACCAACGAAACCTAACCCAACCCATAACAACGTAACCTAACCAAACCCAATCTAATCTAACCCAACCTAAACCCACCCAACCTAACCTAACATAACCCAACCTAACCTAACCCAACCCAAGCCAATCCAACCTAACCTAACCCAGAATAACCTAACCAAACCTAACCCATCCTAACCCAACCTATCCCAACCCAACACACGTAATCCACGTAATCCAACACAAATTAACCTAACCTAATGCAGCCCAACATAACCGAACAGAACAAACCTAAACTATGCCATCTCAACTAACCTAACTCAAATCAACCTAATCCAACCTAACCCAACCTAACAAATCCCAACTCAAGCTCGCCTAACCTAACTGAACCCAACCTAACCTAACTCAACCCAACCCAACCTAACATAATCGAACCCAACCTAACCTTACATAACATAACCCAACCCTTCTTATCCCAACATAACCCAACCTATTCTAACCCAACCAAACCTAACGTAACCTAACCTTACCTAACTCAACCCAAACCAACCAAACTTAACCCAACCCAGCCTAACCTAACCCAACCCAAATTTGATCTAATCCCAACCCAACCTAACAAAACCATACTAACCTAACCCAACCCAAGCCAACAAAACCTAACCTAACCCAGACTAACCTAACCAAACATAACCTAACGTTACCTAACTTAACCAAACCAAACCCAGCCTTACTCAACAAAACATAACCTAACCAAACCCAACCTAACCCAAACCAACTCAACCTGAGCTAACCGAACCTATCTTAGCCCAACCTAACCTAGCAAAGCATAACACAACCCAACCCAGCCTAACATAACCTATTCCAACCCAACCCCACCTTACATAACCTAACTGAACCCAAACTAACCTAACCTTACCCAACCCAACCTAATCCAAACCAACGCACCCTACCCCAGCCTAATCCAACCTTACCTAACCCATCCTGACCAAACCCCACATCACCTATCGTAAATTTACCTTACCTAACACAACCCAAACCAACCCAACCTAACATAACCTTATATAACCCAACCCAACACAACCTAACCTAGCCTCTCCTATCCCAACCCAAACCTACTGAACCTAACCGAACTTAACCCAAAGTTACCTAACCTAACCCAACCCAACCTAACCTAATTCAAGCAAACCCAACCTAACCTACATTAACCTAACCCAACCCAAGTCAACCCGACCAAACTCAGCCTCACCTAACCTAACCTAACTTAACACAAACTAACCCAAAACAACCTAACCTAACCCAAACCAATCAAACTTAACCTAACCTCACCCAACCCAACCCAAATTAACCTTACCTAACCCAAACCTCCTTTAACCATCCAAACCTAATCCAACCCAACCTAAATTAACCCAACACAACCAAACGTAAATTAACCTTACCTAACATAACCCAACCCAACTTACCCATACCCAACCTAACCTAACCCAAACCAAGCTAACCTAAAACAATCCAACCTAATCCAACCCAACCGAACATAACTTAACCCAACAAAACTAACCCAACACAAGTTAACCTACCCTAACGCAGCCCAAACTAACACAACAGAACAAACCTAACCTACCCCATCCCAACCTAACCTAACCCAAACCAACCTAAGCCAACCAAACCCAACCAAACCCAACCCAACCTAACCCAAAATAACAAAACCCAACTCAATCTCACCTAACGTACCCTAACTTAACCCAACATAACTTAACCTCACCTAACTCAACTCAAGCCAACCTAACCTAATCAACCTAACCCAACCCAACAAAACCTAACCTAACCCAACCCATATTAACTCAACCCAACCTTATCTACTTTAACGTAACCCAACCGAACTCAACCCAACCTAACCTACATTATCCTTACCCAAACCAAGTCAACCCGACCCAACCGAACCCAAACTATCCTTACCTAACCCAAACCTACCTATTCCAACATAACCTAACCCAAACCAACCAAACCTAACCTAACCTAACCTAACCCAACCCAAACTATCCTTACCTAACCCAAACCTACCTATTCCAACCTAACCTAACCCAGCCCAACGTATCCTAACAAAAACCAACCTAACGTAAATTACCCTAACCCAACCCAGCCCTTAGGGTTAATTGGTGAGACATGGGAGAGGCCTTTGCCCTGCAGTGGGTGCAGTAAGGCTGATGATGATGATGAACCCAACCCAACCTAACCTAACCCAACCCAATCCAACCCAACTTAAACTAACCCAAATTAGCATAACCTAACCCAACACAACTTAATCTAACCTAACGCAACCCAAGCTAGCCCAACACAACAAACCTAACACAACCCAACCCAATCCAACCAAACCTAACCTAATCTAACCTAACCCAATCTAACCCAAACCAACTTAACCTAACCTAACCCAACCCAAAACAATGTAAACTACCCCAACCCCAATTAACCTAACCCAAACAACCTAACCTAACCGAACACAACTTAAACTTACCTAACCCAACCTAACCCATCACAACTTAAACTAATCTAACGCAGCAAAACCTAACCAAACCAAAAACCTAACCTAACCCATCCCAACCTAAACTAGCCGAAACTAACCTAAGCCTACCCAAGCTAATCAAACCTAACACAACCAAACCTAATCCAACCTAACCCAACATAACCCAAACCAAAGTAACCTAACCTAACCCAACCCAACCTAACCTAATTCAAGCAAACCCAACCTAACCGACATTAACCTAACCCAACCCAAGTCAACCCAACCCAGCTCAGCCTCACCTAACGTAACCTAAATTACCCAACCTAACCCAACCCAACCTAACCTAACCTTAAACAACCAAACCTAACCTAACCCAACTTAACCTAACCTAACCCAACCCGACACAAACTATGCTTATCTATCCCAAACCTACCTATCCCAACCTAACCTAACCCAGCCCAATGTATCCTAACAGAAACCAACCTAACATAAATTACCCTAACCCAACATAGCCCTTAGGGTTAATTGGAGAGACATGGGAGAGGCCTTTGCCCTGCAGTGGGTGCAGTAAGGCTGATGATGATGATGATGAACCCAACCCAACGTAACCTAACCAAACCCAATCCAACCCAACTTAAACTAACCCAAATTAGCATAACCTAACCCAATACAACTTAATCTAACCTAACGCAACCCAACCTAGCCCAACACAACAAACCTAACACAACCCATCCCAATCCAACCAAACCTAACCTAACCTAACCCAATCTAACCCAAACCAACTTAACCTTAGCTAACCCAACCCAAAACAACGTAACCTACCCAACCCCAATTAACCTAACCCAATCAACCTAACCCAACCCAACATTACCTAACCTAACCGAACACAACTTAAACTTACCTAGCCCAGCTTAACCCATCACAACCTAAACTAACCTAACGCAGCTAAACCTAACCAAACCAAAAACCTAACCTACCCCATCCCAACCTAAACTAGCCGAAACTCAGCTAAGCCTACCCAAGCTAATCCAACCTAACCCAACCAAACCTAATCCAACCTAACCCAACATAACCCAAACCAAAGTAACCTAACCTAACCAAAACCAACGCAGCCTAACCCAACCTAATCCGACTGAACTCAACATAATCTAATCGAACATAACCCAAACCAACCCAACCCAACCTAACATAACGCATCCCAATCTAACCTAACCTAACCCAACCTAAACCAAACTAACCTTACCTAATCCAAACCTCCCTAAAACATCCAAACGAAATCAAACCCGACCTAAATTATCCCAACCCAACCAAACGTAAATTAACCTTACCAAACCTAACATAACCCAACCTAACCAAACACAACTTAAACCAACCCAACCTAATCTAACCCAACCCAAGGTAACCCACCCTAACCTAACACAACCCAACCCAACTTCACCTAACACAACCTAACCTAACCCAAAATAACAGAACCTAACCCAACAAAACTTGACCTTACCTAACCCAACAAAACTTTTACCTTACCTGACCCAACACAAGTTAACCTACCCTAACGCAGCCCAACCTAACCCTACACAACAATCCTAACCTACCCCATCCCAACCTAAGCCGACCTAAAGCAACCAAACCCAACCCAACCTAACCCAAAATAAAAAACCCAACTCAACCTCACCTAACCTAAATTGACCCAACCTAACCTAAATCAACTCAAACAAACCTAACCTAATCAACCTGACTCAACCCAACATAACCTAACCTAACCCAACCCAAATTAACCCAATCCAACCTTATCTACATTAACCTAACCCAACCCAACTCAACCCAACCTAACCTAACCTAACCCAACCCAACCCACACAAACCTTACCTAACCCAACCCAACTCAACCTAACCCAACCTAACCTAACCCAACCCAACCTACCGTATATTGAACCTTACCAACCCAACCCAAACCAACCTAACATAACCTAAACTACCCCAACCAAACCTAACGTAACCCAACCAAACCGAACCATACCCAAACCAACTTAACCCAACCCAACCCAACCAAACCTAACCCATCCCAATCTAATCCAACCTAACCTAACCCAACCAAACATAACCCAACCCAACCTAACCGATTCCAAAACAACCCTTCCTATCCCAACCTAACATAAACCAACCCAACCTATCTCAACCTATCCTAACCCAACCCAATCCAACCTAACGTAGCCTAACCTAACCTAACCCATCCCAATCTAGCCCTACCTAACCTAACCGAACCCAACCCAACCAAACCTAACCCAGCCTAACATAACCTAACCTATTCCAACCCAACCCTTCCTATCCCAACCTAACCGAACCCAACACAACTTAACCTTACCTAACCTAATTTAACCCAACCCAACCTAACGTAACCTAACCTTACCTAACCCATCCCAACCGAAACCAAACAAACCTTTCCTAACCCAAACCTACCTAAACCAACCTAACCTAACCCAACCCAACTCAACCTAACCCCAACCAAACCTAACCCTACCCAACCTAACTAAATTAACCTTACCGGTCCCAACCCAAACCAACCTTATTTAACCTAGCCTAACCCAACCCAACCTAACGTAACCAAACCAAACCGAACCCAACCCAATGCTACCTAACCCAACCAAAACCAACTTAACCCACCCCAACCTAACCTAACCCAACCCAATTTAACTCAGCCTAGCCTAACCCAACCCAGACAACCAAACCTAACCTTACGCAACCCAACCCTTAATATCCTAACCTAACCTAACCCAAGCCAACCTATTCCAACCAAACCTAACTCAACCCAAGCCAACCCAACCTAAGCTAACCCAGACTAACCTAATTAAACCTAACCCAGCCTGACCCAACACAACCTAACCTTACCAAAATTTACCAAACCAAGCCCGACCTGACCAAACAAAGCCTAACCTCAGCAAACCCACCCTAATCCAACCCAACACAACCTGACCTAATCGAACCCTCTTAGCCCAACCTAACCTAGCAAGACATAACAAAACCCAACCTAACCTAACTTAACCCAACCAAGCCTACCCTAACCTAAGCCAACCGAATCCAACCTTACATAACCTAACTGAACCCAAACTAACCTAACATAACCTAACCCAACCAAACCCGCCCAAACCAACGCAACCTGACCCGTCCTAATCCATCCTTACCCAACCTAACCTAACCCAACCCAACCTAACATAACCCAACCCAACACAACTAACCTAGCCTATCCTATCCCAACCCAACATTACCTAACCCATCACTACCCAAACCAACTCAACCTAACCGAACCTAACAAAAAGTTACCTTACCTAACCCAACCCAACTAACCTAACCCAAGCAAACCCAACCAAACCTACATTAACACACCCCAACCCAAGTCAACCCGACCCAACTCAACCTCACCTAACCTAACCTAACTTAACCCAACCTAACCCAATCCAACCTAACTTAACCCAACCCAACCAAACCTAACCTACCCCAACCCAAACTATCCTTACCTAACCCAAACCTACCTATCCCTACCTAACCTAACCCAGCCCAACCTATCCTAACCCTACCCAACCTTACATAAATTAACCTAACCCAACACAACCCAACCTAACCGAACCCAACTTAACCTAACCCAAACTAACATAACCTAATCGAGCCGAACCCAAGCCAACCTAACATAATCCAAACCAACCTAACCCAACCCAACCTAACCTAACCTAACCCAACACAACTTAACCTTACCTAACCCAACACAACTTGACCTAACCTAACGCAACCCAACCTAGCCCAACACAACAAAACTAACACAACCCAACCTAATCCAACCAAACATAACCAAACCTAACCCAACATAACACCACACAACCCAGCATAACCCAACATAACCCAACCCAACCTAACCAAAACTAACTTAACCTAACCAAAACTAATCCAAACCAATGCAACCTAACCCAACCCAACCCAACCTAATCTAACCCAGCCAAACCTAACCCAACCTAACCTAACCCAAAAAACCTAACATAAATTAACCTTACCTAACACAACCGAAAGCAACCCAACCTAAACCAACCTAACCTAACCCAACCCAACCTAACGTAACCCAATCCAACCGAATCCTACCTAACCCAACCCAACCCAAACCAATCTAACCTAACCCAAACCAACCTAATCGAACGCAACCTTACCTAACACAACACATCACCTTACCTAACCCAACCTAACCCAACCTAACACCACTTAACCTAACCTAACGCAGCTAAACCTAACCAAACCCAAAAAACCAAACCTACCCCATCCCAACCTAACCTAACCGAAAACAACCTAAGCCTACCCAAGCTAATACAACATAACCCAACGAAACCTAACCTAACCCAACCTATGCTAACCTAACCCAACATAACCCAATACAATATAACCTGACCTAATTTAATCGAACACAACCTAACCTTACCCCACCCAACCCAACCCCATCTAACCTAACCTTACCGAAACTTCCATAAATCAACCAAACTTAATCCAACCCAACCTAACCTAACCCAACCCAATCAAACGTAAATTAACTTTACCTAAGCCAACCCAACCTAATGTAACTCAACCCAACCTAACCTTACCCTAACCTAACCTTAACCTAACCTTACCTAACCCAACCCACACCAACGAAACCTAACCCAACCCATAACAACGTAACCTAACCAAACCCAATCTAATCTAACCCAACCTAATCCCACCCAACCTAACCTAACATAACCCAATCTAACCTAACCCAACCCAAGCCAATCCAACCTAACCAAACCCAGACTAACCTAACCAAACCTAACCCATCCTAACCCAACCTATCCCAACCCAACACAACTTAACCTTACCTAACCCAATGTAATCCAACACAAATTAACCTAACCTAATGCAGCCCAACATAACCGAACACAACAAACCTAACCTACGCCATCCCAACTAACCTAACCCAAACCAACCTAATCCAACCTAACCCAACCTAACAAAACCCAACAGAAGCTCGCCTAACCTAACTTAACCCAACCTAACCTAACTCAACCCAACCCAACCTAACCTAATCGAAAGCAACCTAACCTTACCTAACATAACCCAACCCTTCTTATTCCAACGTAACCCAACCTATCCTAACCCAACCAAACCGAACGTAACCTAACCTTACCTAACCCAACCCAAACCAACCAAACTTAACCCAACCCAGCCTAACCTAACCCAACCCAAATTTAATCTAATCCCAACCCAACCTAACAAAACCATACTAACCTAACCCAACCCAAGCCAACAAAACCTAACCTAACCCAGACTAACCTAACCAAACCTAACCCAGCCTGACCAAACATAACCTAACGTTACCTAACTTAACCAAACCAAACCCAACCTTACCCAACAAAACATAACCTAACCAAACCCAACCTAACCCAAACCAACTCAACCTGAGCTAACCGAACCTATCTTAGCCCAACCTAACCTAACAAAGCATAACCCAACCCAACCCCACCTTACATAACCTAACTGAACACAAACTAACCTAACCTTACCCAACCCAACCTAATCCAAACCAACGCACCCTACCTCAGCCTAACCCAACCTTACCTAACCCATCCTGACCAAACCCCACATCACCTATCGTAAATTTACCTTACCTAACACAACCCAAACCAACCCAACCTAACATAACCTTATATAACCCAACCCAACACAACTAACCTAGCCTATCCTATCCCAACCCAAACCTACTCAACCTAACCGAACCTAACCCAAAGTTACCTAACCTAACCCAACCCAACCTAACCTAATTCAAGCAAACCTAACCTAACCTACATTAACCTAACCCAACCCAAGTCAACCCGACCAAACTCAGCCTCACCTAACCTAACCTAACTTAACCCAAACTAACCCAACACAACCTAACCTAACCCAAACCAATCAAACCTAACCTAACCTCACCCAACCCAACCCAAATTAACCTTAAATAACCCAAACCTCCCTAAACCATCCAAACCTAATCCAACCCAACCTAAATTAACCCAACCCAACCAAACGTAAATTAACCTTACCTAACCCAACATAACCTAATGTAACCCAACCCATTTGAACCCAAACCAATCCTACCAAACCCAACCCAACCTAACCTTACCTAACCCAACCTAACCCAACCCAACTTACCCCAACCTTACCTAACCTAACCCAACCCAAGCTAACCCAACCTAACCTAACATAACCCAACCCAACTTACCCAAACCCAACCTAACCTAACCCAAACCAAGCTAACCTAACTCAATCCAACCTAATCCAACCCAACCTAACATAACTTAACCCAACAAAACTAACCCAATACAAGTTAACCTACCCTAACGCAGCCCAAACTAACCCAACAGAACAAACCTAACCTACCCCATCCCAACCTAACCTAACCCAAACCAACCTAAGCCAACCGAACCCAACCAAACCCAACCCAACCTAACCCAAAATAACAAAACCCAACTCAACCTCACCTAACCTACCCTAACTTAACCCAACCTAACTTAACCTCACCTAACTCAACTCAAGCCAACCTAACCTAATCAACCTAACCCAACCCAACAAAACCTAACCTAACCCAACCCATATTAACTCAACCCAATCTTATCTACCTTAATATAACCCAACCGAACTCAACCCAACCTAACCTACATTAACTTTACCCAACCCAAGTCAACCCGACCCAACCGAACCCAAACTATCCTTACCTAACCCAAACCTA
Source organism: Amblyomma americanum (assembly GCF_052857255.1). Taxonomy (NCBI): domain Eukaryota; kingdom Metazoa; phylum Arthropoda; class Arachnida; order Ixodida; family Ixodidae; genus Amblyomma; species Amblyomma americanum. The sequence goes on along the minus strand of NC_135497.1, from coordinate 390,052,217 downwards.
CCTATTCCAACATAACCTAACCCAAACCAACCAAACCTAACCTAACCTAACCCAACCCAAACTATCCTTACCTAACCCAAACCTACCTATTCCAACCTAACCTAACCCAGCCCAACGAATCCTAAAAGCCAACCTAACATAAATTACCCTAACCCAACCCAGCCCATAGGGTTAATTGGAGAGACATGGGAGAGGCCTTTGCCCTGCAGTGGGTGCAGTAAGGCTGTGGATGATGATGATGAACCCAACCCAACCTAACCTATCCCAACCCAATCCAACCCAACTTAAACTAACCCAAATTAGCATTACCTAACCCAACACAACTTAATCTAACCTAACGCAACCCAACCTAGCCCAACACAACAAACCTAACACAACCCAACCCAATCCAACCAAACCTAACCTAATCTAACCTAACCCAATCTAACCCAAACCAACTTAACCTTACCTAACCCAACCCAAAACAATGTAACCTACCCCAACCCCAATTAACCTAACGCAAACAACCTAACCCAACCCAACATTACCTAACCTAACCGAACACAACTTAAACTTACCTAACCCAACCTAACCCATCACAACTTAAACTAACCTAACGCAGCAAAACCTAACCAAACCAAAAACCTAACCTAACCCATCCCAACCTAAACTAGCCGAAACTAACCTAAGCCTACCCAAGCTAATCCAACCTAACCCAACCAAACCTAATCCAACCTAACCCAACATAACCCAAACCAAAGTAACCTAACCTAACCCAACCCAACCTAACCTAATTCAAGCAAACCCAACCTAACCGACATTAACCTAACCCAACCCAAGTCAACCAACCCAGCTCAGCCTCACCTACCTAACCTAAATTAACCCAACCTAACCCAACCCAACCTAACCTAACCTTAAACAACCAAACCTAACCTAACCCAACTCAACCAAACCTAACCTACCCCAACCCAAACTCTCCTTACCTAACCCAAACCTACCTATCCCTACCTAACCTAACCCAGCCCAAGCTATCCTAACCCTACCCAACCTTACATAAATTAACCGAACCCAACACAACCCAACCTAACCGAACCCAACTTAACCGAACCCAACCTAACATAACCTAATCGAGCCGAACCCAACCCAACGTAACCTAATTTAAACCAACCTAACCCAACCTAATCTAACCTAACCCAACACAACTTAACCTTACCTAATTCAACCAAACATAACCAAACCTAACCCAACATAACACCACACAACCCAGCATAACCCAACCTAACCCAACATAACCCAACCCAACCTAACCAAAACTAACTTAACCTCACCCAAACTAATCCAAACCAATGCAACCTAACCCAACCTAATCCAACCGAACGCAACATAACCTAACTGAACCTATCCCAACCCAACCCAACCTAATCCAACCCAGCCAAACCTAACCCAACCTAACCTAACCCAAAAAACCTAACATAAATTAACCTTACCTAACACAACCGAAAGCAACCCAACCTAAACCAACCTAACCTAACCCAACCCAACCTAACGTAACCCAATCCAACCGAATCCTACCTAACCCAACCCAACCCATACCAATCTAACCTAACCCAATCCAAGCTAACCCAACCTAACCTAACCCAACCAAACTGAAATTAACCTAACCCAAACCAACCTAATCGAACGCAACCCTACCTAACACAACACATCACCTTGCCTAACCCAACCTAACCCAACCTAACACCACTTAACCTAACCTAACGCAGCTAAACCTAACCAAACCCAAAAAACCAAACCTACCCCATCCCAACCTAACCTAACCGAAACCAACCTAAGCCTACCCAAGCTAATACAACATAACCCAACGAAACCTAACCTAACCCAACCTAAGCTAACCTAACCCAACATAACCCAATACAATATAACCTAAACTAATTTAATCGAACCCAACCTAGCCTAACCTCACCCAACCCAACCCCAACTAACCTTACCTTACCGAAACCTCCACAAACCAACCAAACTTAATCCAACCCAACCTAACCTAACCCAACCCAATCAAACGTAAATTAACCTTACCTAACCCAACCTAACCCAACCCAACCTAATGTAACTCAACCCAACCTAACCTTACCCTAACCTAACCTTAACCTAACCTTACCTAACCCAACCCACACCAACGCAACCTAACCCAACCCATAACAACGTAACCTAACCAAACCCAATCTAATCTAACCCAACCTAAACCCACCCAACCTAACCTAACATAACCCAACCTATCCTAACCCAACCCAAGCCAACCCAACCTAACCTAACCCAGACTAACCTAACCAATCCTAACCCATCCTAACCCAACGTATCAAAACCCAACACAACTTAACCTTACCTACACCAACGTAATCCAACACAAATTAACCTAACCTAATGCAGCCCAACATAACCGAACACAACAAACCTAACCTACGCCATTCCAACCTAACCTAACCCAAACCAACCTAATCCAACCTAACCCAACCTAACAAAACCCAACACAAGCTCGCCTAACCTAACTTAACCCAACCTAACCTAACTCAACCCAACCCAACCTAACATAATCGAACCCAACCTAACCTTACATAACATAACCCAACCCTTCTTATCCCAACATAACCCAACCTATTCTAACCCAACCAAACCTAACGTAACCTAACCTTACCTAACTCAACCCAAACCAACCAAACTTAACCCAACCCAGCCTAACCTAACCCAACCCAATCTAATCTAATCCCAACCCAACCTAACAAAACCATACTAACCTAACCCAACCCAAGCCAACCCAACCTAACCTAACCCAGACTAACCTAACCAAACCTAACCTAGCCTGACCCAACATAACCTAACGTTACCTAACTTAACCAAACCAAACCCAACCTTACCCAACAAAACATAACCTAACAAAGCATAACCCAACTCAATCCAGCCTAACATAACCTATTCCAACCCAACCCCACCTTACATAACCTAACTGAACCCAAACTAACCTAACCTTACCCAACCCAACCTAATCCAAACCAACGCACCCTACCCCAACCTAATTCAACCTTACCTAACCCATCCTGACCAAACCCCACTACACCTATCGTAAATTTACCTTACCTAACACAACCCAAACCAACCCAACCTAACATAACATTGTATAACCCAACCCAACACAACCTAACCTAGCCTATCCTATCCCAACCCAAACCTACTCAACCTAACCGAACCTAACCTAACCTAACCTAACCCAACCCAACCTAACCTAATGCAGGCAAACCCAACCTAACCTACATTAAGCTAACCCAACCCAAGTCAACCCGACCAAACTCAGCCTCACCTAACCTAACCTAAATTAACCCAACCTAACCCAACCCAACCTAACCTAACCTTAAACAACCAAACCTAACCTAACCCAACTTAACCTAACCTAACCCAATCCGACCCAAACTATGCTTATCTATCCCAAACCTGCCTATCCCAACCTAACCTAACCCAGCCCAATGTATCCTAACAAAAACCAACCTAACATAAATTACCCTAACCCAACCCAGCCCATAGGGTTATTGGAGAGACATGGGAGAGGCCTTTGCCCTGCAGTGGGTGCAGTAAGGCTGATGATGATGATGATGAACCCAAACCAACCTAACCCAACCCAATCCAACCCAACTTAAACTAACCCCAATGAGCATAACCTAACCCAACACAACTTAATCTAACCTAACGCAACCCAACCTAGCCCAACACAACAAACCTAACACAACCCAACCCAATCCAACCAAACCTAACCTAATCTAACCTAACCCAATCTAACCCAAACCAACTTAACCTTACCTAACCCAACCCAAAACAATGTAACCTACCCCAACCCCAATTAACCTAACCCAAACAACCTAACCCAACCCAACATTAGCTAACCTAACCGAACACAACTTAAACTTACCTAACCCAACCTAACCCATCACAACTTAAACTAACCTAACGCAGCAAAACCTAACCAAACCAAAAACCTAACCTAACCCATCCCAACCTAAACTAGCCGAAACTAACCTAAGCTACCCAAGCTAATCCAACCTAACCCAACCAAACCTAATCCAACCTAACCCAACATAACCCAAACCAAAGTAACCTAACCTAACCCAACCGAACCTAACCTTATTCAAGCAAACCCAACCTAACCGACATTAACCTAACCCAACCCAAGTCAACCCAACCCAGCTCAGCCTCACCTAACCTAACCTAAATTAACCCAACCTAACACCACTTAACCTAACCTAACGCAGCTAAACCTAACCAAACCCAAAAAACCAAACCTACCCCATCCCAACCTAACCTAACCGAAACCAACCTAAGCCTACCCAAGCTAATACAACATAACCCAACGAAACCTAACCTAACCCAACCTAAGCTAACCTAACCCAACATAACCCAATACAATATAACCTAACCTAATTTAATCGAACACAACCTAACCTATCCTCACCCAACCCAACCCCAACTAACCTAACCTTACCGAAACTTCCATAAACCAACCAAACTTAATCCAACCCAACCTAACCTAACCCAACCAAATCAAACGTAAATTAACCTTACCTAACCCAACCCAACCTAATGTAACTCAACCCAACCTAACCTTACCCTAACCTAACTTTAACCTAACCTTACTTAACCCAACCCACACCAACGAAACCTAACCCAACCCATAACAACGTAACCTAACCAAACCCAATCTAATCTAACCCAACCTAAACCCACCCAACCTAACCTAACATAACCCAACCTAACCTAACCCAACCCAAGCCAATCCAACCTAACCTAACCCAGACTAACCTAACCAAACCTAACCCATCCTAACCCAACCTATCCCAACCGAACACAACTTAACCTTACCTAACCCAACGTAATCCAACACAAATTAACCTAACCTAATTCAGCCCAACATAACCGAACACAACAAACCTAAAATACGCCATCCCAACTAACCTAACCTTACCTAACACAACCGAAAGCAACCCAACCTAAACCAACCTAACCTAACCCAACCCAACCTAACGTAACCCATTCCAACCGAATCCTACCTAACCCAACCCAACCCAAACCAACCTAACCTAACCCAACCCAAGCTAACCCCACCAACCTAACCCAACCAAACTGAAATTAACCTAACGCAAACCAACCTAATCGAACGCAACCCCACCTAACACAACACATCACCTTGCCTAACCCAACCTAACCCAACCTAACACCACTTAACCTAACCTAACGCAGCTAAACCTAACCAAACCCAAAAAACCAAACCTACCCCATCCCAACCTAACCTAACCGAAACCAACCTAAGCCTACCCAAGCTAATACAACATAACCCAACGAAACCTAACCTAACCCAACCTAAGCTAACCTAACCCAACATAACCCAATACAATATAACGTAAACTAATTTAATCGAACCCAACCTAACCTAACCTCACCCAACCCAACCCCAACTAACCTTACCTTACCGAAACCTCCATAAACCAACCAAACTTAATCCAACCCAACCTAACCTAACCCAACCCAATCAAACGTAAATTAAACTTACCTAACCCAACCTAACCCAACCCAACCTAATGTAACTCAACCCAACCTACCTTACCCTAACCTAACCTTAACCTAACCGTACCTAACCCAACGCACAGCAACGCAACCTAACCCAACCCATAATAATGTAACCTAACCAAACCCAATCTAATCTAACCCAACCTAAACCCACCCAACCTAACCTAACCCAACCCAAGCCAACCCAACCTAACCTAACCCAGACTAACCTAACCAATCCTAACCCATCCTAACCCAACGTATCCCAACCCAACACAACTTAACCTTACCTACACCAACGTAATCCAACATAAATTAACCTAACCTAATGCAGCCCAACATAACCGAACACAACAAACCTAACCTACGCCATTCCAACCTAACCTAACCCAAACCAACCTAATCCAACCTAACCCAACCTAACAAAACCCAACACAAGCTCGCCTAACCTAACTTAACCCAACCTAACCTAACTCAACCCAACCCAACCTAACCTAATCGAACCCAACCTAACCCTACCTAACATAACCCAACCCTTCTTATCCCAACATAACCCAACCTATTCAAACCCAACCAAACCTAACGTAACCTAACCTTACCTAACCCAACCCAAACCAACCAAACTTAACCCAACCCAGCCTAACCTAACCCAACCCAATCTAATCTAATCCCAACCCAACCTAACAAAACCATACTAACCTAACCCAACCCAAGCCAACCCAACCTAACCTAACCCAGACTAACCTAACCAAACCTAACGTAGCCTGACCCAACATAACCTAACGGTACCTAACTTAACCAAACCAAACCCAACCTTACCCAACAAAACATAACCTAACAAAGCATAACCCAACTCAATCCAGCCTAACATAACCTATTCCAACCCAACCCCACCTTACATAACCTAACTGAACCCAAACTAACCTAACCTTACCCAACCCAACCTAATCCAAACCAACGCACCCTACCCCAACCTAATTCAACCTTACTTAACCCATCCTGACCAAACCCCACTACACCTATCGTAAATTTACCTTACCTAACACAACCCAAACCAACCCAACCTAACATAACCTTATATAACCCAACCCAACACAACCTAACCTAGCCTATCCTATCCCAACCCAAACCTACACAACCTAACCGAACCTAACCCAAAGTTACCTAACCTAACCCAACCCAACCTAACCTAATTCAGGCAAACCCAACCTAACCTACATTAAGCTAACCCAACCCAAGTCAACACGACCAAACTCAGCCTCACCTAACCTAACCTAACTTAACCCAAACTAACCCAACACAACCTAACCTAACCCAAACCAATCAAACCTAACCTAACCTCACCCAACCCAACCCAAATTAACCTTACCTAACCCAAACCTCCCTAAACCATCCAAACCTAATCCAACCTAACCTAACCTAACTCAACTCAACCCAACCTAACCTAATCAACCTAACCCAACCCAACATAACCTAACCTAACCCAACCCAAATTAACTCAACCCAATCTTAGCTACCTTAACCTAACCCAACCCAACTCATCCTAACCCAACCTAACCTAACCCAACCCAATCTAACCCTACCTAACCTCACCAAACCCAACCCAACCATACCTAACCCAACCTTACATAAGCTAACCTATTCCAACCCAACCCTTCCTATCCCAACCTAACCCAACCTATCCTATCCTAACCCAACCAAACCTAACGTAACCCATCCTTACCTAACCAAACCCAACCTAACCTAACCCAGACTAACCTAACCAAACCTAACCCAGTCTAACCCAAAACAACCTAACATTACCTAAAATTAACCAAACCAAACCCAATCTTACCTAACAAAGCCTAACCTAACCAAACGCAACCCAACCTAACCAAACCAAACTCAACCTGACCTAACCGTACCTATCTTAGCCCAACCTAACCTAACAAAACATAACCCAACCAAACCCAACCTAACCTGACTTAACCCAACCCAACCCAGCCTGACATAACCTATTCCAAGCCAACCCCACCTTACATAACCTAACTGAACCCAAACTAACCTAACCTAACCCAACCCAACCTAACCCAAAGCTAATAAAACCTTACCCAACCCAACCTAACCTAACCCAACCACCCCTAACGTAAATTAACGTTACCTATCCCAACCCAAACCAACTCAACCTGTCCGAACCTAACCCAAAGTTACCTAACCTAACCCAACCCAACCTAACCTAATTCAAGCAAACCCAACCTAACCGACATTAACCTAGCCCAACCCAAGTCAACCCAATCAGCTCAGCCTCAACTAACCTAACCTAAATTAACCCAACCTAACCCAACCCAACCTAACCTAGCCCTAAACAACCAAACCTAACCTAACCCAACTTAACCTAACCTAACCCAACCCGACCCAAACTATGCTTATCTATCCCAAACCTACCTATCCCAACCTAACCTAACCCAGCCTAACGTATCCTAACAAAAACCAACCTAACATAAATTACCCTAACCCAACCCAGCCCATAGGGTTAATTGGAGAGGCATGGGAGAGGCCTTTGCCCTGCAGTGGGTGCAGTAAGGCTGATGATGATGATGATGAACCCAACCCAACCTAACCTAACCCAACCCAATCCAACCCAACTTAAACTAACCCAAATTAGCATAACCTAACCCAACACAACTTAATCTAACCTAACGCAACCCAACCTAGCCCAACACAACAAACCTAACACAACCCAACCCAATCCAACCAAACCTAACCTAATCTAACCTAACCCAATCTAACCCAAACCAACTTAACCTTACCTAACCCAACCCAAAACAACGTAACCTACCCCAACCCCAATTAACCTAACCCAAACAACCTAACCCATCCCAACATTACCTAACCTAACCGAACACAACTTAAACTTACCTAACCCAACCTAACCCATCACAACTTAAACTAACCTAACGCAGCAAAACCTAACCAAACCAAAAACCTAACCTAACCCATCCCAACCTAAACTAGCCGAAACTAACCTAAGCCTACCCAAGCTAATCCAACCTAACCCAACCAAACCTAATCCAACCTAACCCAACATAACCCAAACCAAAGTAACCTAACCTAACCCAACCCAACCTAACCTAATTCAAGCCAACCCAACCTAACCGACATTAACTTAACCCAACCCAAGTGAACCCAACCCAGCTCAGCCTCACCTAACCTAACCTAAATTAACCCAACCTAACCCAACCCAACCTAACCTAACCCTAAACAACCAAACCTAACCTAACCCAACTTAACCTAACCTAACCCAACCCGACCCAAACTATGCTTATCTATCCCAAACCTTCCTATCCCAACCTAACCTAACCCAGCCCAATGTATCCTAACAAAAACCAACCTAACATAAATTACCCTAACCCAACCCAGCCCATAGGGTTAATTAGAGAGACATGGGAGAGGCCTTTGCCCTGCAGTGGGTGCAGTAAGGCTGATGATGATGATGATGAACCCAACCCAACCTAACCTAACCCAACTCAATCCAACCCAACCTAAACTAACCCAAATTAGCATAACCTAACCCAACACAACTTAATCTAACCTAACGCAACCCAACCTAGCCAAACACAACAAACCTAACACAACCCAACCCAATCCAACCAAACCTAACCTAATGTAACCTAACCCAATCTAACCCAAACCAACTTAACCTTACCTAACCCAACCCAAAACAACGTAACCTACCCCAACCCCAATTAACCTAACCCAAACAACCTAACCCAACCCAACATTACCTAACCTAACCGAACACAACCTAAACTTACCTAACCCAACCTAACCCATCACAACTTAAACTAACCTAACGCAGCAAAACCTAACCAAACCAAAAACCTAACCTAACCCATCCCAACCTAAACTAGCTGAAACTAACCTAAGCCTACCCAAGCTAATCCAACCTAACCCAACCAAACCTAATCCAACCTAACCCAACATAACGCAAACCAAAGTAACCTAACCTAACCCAACCCAACCTAACCTAATTCAAGCAAACCCAACCTAACGGACATTAACTTAACCCAACCCAAGTCAACTCAACCCAGCTCAGCCTCACCTAACCTAACCTAAATTAACCCAACCTAACCCAACCCAACCTAACCTAACCCTAAACAACCAAACCTAACCTAACCTAACCTAACCTAACCTAACCTAACCCAAATCAATCAAACCTAACCTAACCTCACCCAACCCAACCCAAATTAACCTTAAATAACCCAAACCTCCCTAAACCATCCAAACCTAATCCAACCCAACCTAAATTAACCCAACCCAACCAAACGTAAATTAACCTTACCTAACCCAACATAACCTAATGTAACCCAACCCATTTGAACCCAAACCAATCCTACCAAACCCAACCCAACCTAACCTTACCTAACCCAACCTAACCCAACCCAACTTACCCCAACCTTACCTAACCTAACCCAACCCAAGCTAACCCAACCTAACCTAACATAACCCAACCCAACTTACCCAAACCCAACCTAACCTAACCCAAACCAAGCTAACCTAACTCAATCCAACCTAATCCAACCCAACCTAACATAACTTAACCCAACAAAACTAACCCAATACAAGTTAACCTACCCTAACGCAGCCCAAACTAACCCAACAGAACAAACCTAACCTACCCCATCCCAACCTAACCTAACCCAAACCAACCTAAGCCAACCGAACCCAACCAAACCCAACCTAACCCAAAATAACAAAACCCAACTCAACCTCACCTAACCTACCCTAACTTAACCCAACCTAACTTAACCTCACCTAACTCAACTCAAGCCAACCTAACCTAATCAACCTAACCCAACCCAACAAAACCTAACCTAACCCAACCCATATTAACTCAACCCAATCTTATCTACCTTAATATAACCCAACCGAACTCAACCCAACCTAACCTACATTAACCTTACCCAACCCAAGTCAACCCGACCCAACCGAACCCAAACTATCCTTACCTAACCCAAACCTACCTATTCCAACATAACCTAACCCAAACCAACCTAACCTAACCTAACCTAACCCAACCCAAACTATCCTTACCTAACCCAAACCTACCTATTCCAACCTAACCTAACCCAGCCCAACGAATCCTAAAAGCCAACCTAACATAAATTACCCTAACCCAACCCAGCCCATAGGGTTAATTGGAGAGACATGGGAGAGGCCTTTGCCCTGCAGTGGGTGCAGTAAGGCTGTGGATGATGATGATGAACCCAACCCAACCTAACCTATCCCAACCCAATCCAACCCAACTTAAACTAACCCAAATTAGCATAACCTAACCCAACACAACTTAATCTAACCTAACGCAACCCAACCTAGCCCAACACAACAAACCTAACACAACCCAACCCAATCCAACCAAACCTAACCTAATCTAACCTAATCCAATCTAACCCAAACCAACTTAACCTAACCTAACCCAACCCAAAACAACGTAACCTACCCCAACCCCAATTAACCTAACCCAAACAACCTAACCCAGCCCAACATTACCTAACCTAACCGAACACAACTTAAACTTACCTAACCCAACCTAACCCATCACAACTTAAACTAACCTAACGCAGCAAAACCTAACCAAACCAAAAACCTAACCTAACCCATCCCAACCTAAACTAGCCGAAACTAACCTAAGCCTACCCAAGCTAATCCAACCTAACCCAACCAAACCTAATCCAACCTAACCCAACATAACCCAAACCAAAGTAACCTAACCTAACCCAACCCAACCTAACCTAATTCAAGCAAACCCAACCTAACCGACATTAACTTAACCCAACCCAAGTGAACCCAACCCAGCTCAGCCTCACCTAACCTAACCTAAATTAACCCAACCTAACCCAACCCAACCTATCCTAACCCTAAACAACCAAACCTAACCTAACCCAACTTAACCTAACCTAACCCAACCCGACCCAAACTATGCTTATCTATCCCAAACCTTCCTATCCCAACCTAACCTAACCCAGCCCAATGTATCCTAACAAAAACCAACCTAACATAAATTACCCTAACCCAACCCAGCCCATAGGGTTAATTAGAGAGACATGGGAGAGGCCTTTGCCCTGCAGTGGGTGCAGTAAGGCTGATGATGATGATGATGAACCCAACCCAACCTAACCTAACCCAACTCAATCCAACCCAACCTAAACTAACCCAAATTAGCATAACCTAACCCAACACAACTTAATCTAACCTAACGCAACCCAACCTAGCCCAACACAACAAACCTAACACAACCCAACCCAATCCAACCAAACCTAACCTAATGTAACCTAACCCAATCTAACCCAAACCAACTTAACCTTACCTAACCCAACCCAAAACAACGTAACCTACCCCAACCCCAATTAACCTAACCCAAACAACCTAACCCAACCCAACATTACCTAACCTAACCGAACACAACCTAAACTTACCTAACCCAACCTAACCCATCACAACTTAAACTAACCTAACGCAGCAAAACCTAACCAAACCAAAAACCTAACCTAACCCATCCCAACCTAAACTAGCTGAAACTAACCTAAGCCTACCCAAGCTAATCCAACCTAACCCAACCAAACCTAATCCAACCTAACCCAACATAACGCAAACCAAAGTAACCTAACCTAACCCAACCCAACCTAACCTAATTCAAGCAAACCCAACCTAACGGACATTAACTTAACCCAACCCAAGTCAACTCAACCCAGCTCAGCCTCACCTAACCTAACCTAAATTAACCCAACCTAACCCAACCCAACCTAACCTAACCCTAAACAACCAAACCTAACCTAACCTAACCTAACCTAACCTAACCTAACCTAACCTAACCCAAACCAATCAAACCTAACCTAACCTCACCCAACCCAACCCAAATTAACCTTAAATAACCCAAACCTCCCTAAACCATCCAAACCTAATCCAACCCAACCTAAATTAACCCAACCCAACCAAACGTAAATTAACCTTACCTAACCCAACATAACCTAATGTAACCCAACCCATTTGAACCCAAACCAATCCTACCAAACCCAACCCAACCTAACCTTACCTAACCCAACCTAACCCAACCCAACTTACCCCAACCTTACCTAACCTAACCCAACCCAAGCTAACCCAACCTAACCTAACATAACCCAACCCAACTTACCCAAACCCAACCTAACCTAACCCAAACCAAGCTAACCTAACTCAATCCAACCTAATCCAACCCAACCTAACATAACTTAACCCAACAAAACTAACCCAATACAAGTTAACCTACCCTAACGCAGCCCAAACTAACCCAACAGAACAAACCTAACCTACCCCATCCCAACCTAACCTAACCCAAACCAACCTAAGCCAACCGAACCCAACCAAACCCAACCTAACCCAAAATAACAAAACCCAACTCAACCTCACCTAACCTACCCTAACTTAACCCAACCTAACCCAACCTCACCTAACTCAACTCAAGCCAACCTAACCTAATCAACCTAACCCAACCCAACAAAACCTAACCTAACCCAACCCATATTAACTCAACCCAATCTTATCTACCTTAATATAACCCAACCGAACTCAACCCAACCTAACCTACATTAACCTTACCCAACCCAAGTCAACCCGACCCAACCGAACCCAAACTATCCTTACCTAACCCAAACCTACCTATTCCAACATAACCTAACCCAAACCAACCAAACCTAACCTAACCTAACCCAACCCAAACTATCCTTACCTAACCCAAACCTACCTATTCCAACCTAACCTAACCCAGCCCAACGAATCCTAAAAGCCAACCTAACATAAATTACCCTAACCCAACCCAGCCCATAGGGTTAATTGGAGAGACATGGGAGAGGCCTTTGCCCTGCAGTGGGTGCAGTAAGGCTGTGGATGATGATGATGAACCCAACCCAACCTAACCTATCCCAACCCAATCCAACCCAACTTAAACTAACCCAAATTAGCATAACCTAACCCAACACAACTTAATCTAACCTAACGCAACCCAACCTAGCCCAACACAACAAACCTAACACAACCCAACCCAATCCAACCAAACCTAACCTAATCTAACCTAATCCAATCTAACCCAAACCAACTTAACCTAACCTAACCCAACCCAAAACAACGTAACCTACCCCAACCCCAATTAACCTAACCCAAACAACCTAACCCAGCCCAACATTACCTAACCTAACCGAACACAACTTAAACTTACCTAACCCAACCTAACCCATCACAACTTAAACTAACCTAACGCAGCAAAACCTAACCAAACCAAAAACCTAACCTAACCCATCCCAACCTAAACTAGCCGAAACTAACCTAAGCCTACCCAAGCTAATCCAACCTAACCCAACCAAACCTAATCCAACCTAACCCAACATAACCCAACCCAAAGTAACCTAACCTAACCCAACCCAACCTAACCTAATTCAAGCAAACCCAACCTAACCGACATTAACTTAACCCAACCCAAGTCAACCCAACCCAACCCAGCTCAGCCTCACCTAACCTAACCTAAATTAACCCAACCTAACCCAACCCAACCTAACCTAACCCTAAACAACCAAACCTAACCTAACCCAACTTAACCTAACCTAACCCAACCCGACCCAAACTATCCTTATCTATCCCAAATCTACCTATCCCAACCTAACCGACATTAACCTAACACAACCCAAGCCAACCCAACCTAACCCAACCTAACCTAACCCTACATAACCCAACTCAACACAACCTAGCCTATCCTATCCCAACCCAACATTACCTAACCCATCACTACCCAAACCAACTCAACCTAACCGAACCTAACCCAAAGTTACCTAACCTAAACCAACCCAACTAACCTAACCCAAACAAACCCAACCAAACCTACATTAAATTACCCCAACCCAAGTCAACCCGACCCAACTCAACCCCACCTAACCTAACCTAACTTAACCCAACCTAACCCAATCCAGCCTAACTTGACCCAACTCAACCAAACCTAACCTACCCCAACCCAAACTCTTCTTACCTAACCCAAACCTACCTATCCCTACCTAACCTAACCCAGCCCAAGCTATCCTAACCCTACCCAACCTTACATAAATTAACCTAACCCATCACAACCCAACCTAACCGAACCCAACTTAACCGAACCCAACCTAACATAACCTAATCGAGCCGAACCCAACCCAACGTAACCTAATTTAAACTAACCTAACCCAACCTAATCTAACCTAACCCAACACAACTTAACCTTACCTAATTCAACACAACTTAACCTAACCTAACGCAACCCAACCTAGCCCAACACAAAACTAACACAACCCAACCTAATCCAACCAAACATAACCAAACCTAACCCAACATAACACCACACAACCCAGCATAACCCAACCTAACCCAACATAACCCAACCCAACCTAACCAAAACTAACTTAACCTAACCCAAACTAATCCAAACCAATGCAACCTAACCCAACCTAATCCAACCGAACGCAACATAACCTAACTGAACCTATCCCAACCCAACCCAACCTAATCCAACCCAGCCAAACCTAACCCAACCTAACCTAACCCAAAAAACCTAACATAAATTAACCTTACCTAACACAACCGAAAGCAACCCAACCTAAACCAACCTAACCTAACCCAACACAACCTAACGTAACCCAATCCAACCGAATCCTACCTAACCCAACCCAACCCAAACCAATCTAACCTAACCCAATCCAAGCTAACCCAACCTAACCTAACCCAACCAAACTGAAATTAACCTAACCCAAACCAACCTAATCGAACGCAACCCTACCTAACACAACACATCACCTTGCCTAACCCAACCTAACCCAACCTAACACCACTTAACCTAACCTAACGCAGCTAAACCTAACCAAACCCAAAAAACCAAACCTACCCCATCCCAACCTAACCTAACCGAAACCAACCTAAGCCTACCCAAGCTAATACAACATAACCCAACGAAACCTAACCTAACCCAACCTAAGCTAACCTAACCCAACATAACCCAATACAATATAACCTAAACTAATTTAATCGAACCCAACCTAGCCTAACCTCACCCAACCCAACCCCAACTAACCTTACCTTACCGAAACCTCCACAAACCAACCAAACTTAATCCAACCCAACCTAACCTAACCCAACCCAATCAAACGTAAATTAACCTTACCTAACCCAACCTAACCCAACCCAACCTAATGTAACTCAACCCAACCTAACCTTACCCTAACCTAACCTTAACCTAACCTTACCTAACCCAACCCACACCAACGCAACCTAACCCCAACCCATAACAACGTAACCTAACCAAACCCAATCTAATCTAACCCAACCTAAACCCACCCAACCTAACCTAACATAACCCAACCTATCCTAACCCAACCCAAGCCAACCCAACCTAACCTAACCCAGACTAACCTAACCAATCCTAACCCATCCTAACCCAACGTATCCCAACCCAACACAACTTAACCTTACCTACACCAACGTAATCCAACACAAATTAACCTAACCTAATGCAGCCCAACACAACCGAACACAACAAACCTAACCTACGCCATTCCAACCTAACCTAACCCAAACCAACCTAATCCAACCTAACCCAACCTAACAAAACCCAACACAAGCTCGCCTAACCTAACTTAACCCAACCTAACCTAACTCAACCCAACCCAACCTAACATAATCTAACCCAACCTAACCTTACATAACATAACCCAACCCTTCTTATCCCAACATAACCCAACCTATTCTAACCCAACCAAACCTAACGTAACCTAACCTTACCTAACTCAACCCAAACCAACCAAACTTAACCCAACCCAGCCTAACCTAACCCAACCCAATCTAATCTAATCCCAACCCAACCTAACAAAACCATACTAACCTAACCCAACCCAAGCCAACCCAACCTAACCTAACCCAGACTAACCTAACCAAACCTAACCTAGCCTGACCCAACATAACCTAACGTTACCTAACTTAACCAAACCAAACCCAACCTTACCCAACAAAACATAACCTAACAAAGCATAACCCAACTCAATCCAGCCTAACATAACCTATTCCAACCCAACCCCACCTTACATAACCTAACTGAACCCAAACTAACCTAACCTTACCCAACCCAACCTAATCCAAACCAACGCACCCTACCCCAACCTAATTCAACCTTACCTAACCCATCCTGACCAAACCCCACTACACCTATCGTAAATTTACCTTACCTAACACAACCCAAACCAACCCAACCTAACATAACCTTATATAACCCAACCCAACACAACCTAACCTAGCCTATCCTATCCCAACCCAAACCTACACAACCTAACCGAACCTAACCCAAAGTTACCTAACCTAACCCAACCCAACCTAACCTAATTCAGGCAAACCCAACCTAACCTACATTAAGCTAACCCAACCCAAGTCAACACGACCAAACTCAGCCTCACCTAACCTAACCTAACTTAACCCAAACTAACCCAACACAACCTAACCTAACCCAAACCAATCAAACCTAACCTAACCTCACCCAACCCAACCCAAATTAACCTTACCTAACCCAACCCTCCCTAAACCATCCAAACCTAATCCAACCTAACCTAACCTAACTCAACTCAACCCAACCTAACCTAATCAACCTAACCCAACCCAACATAACCTAACCTAATGCAGGCAAACCCAACCTAACCTACATTAAGCTAACCCAACCCAAGTCAACCCGACCAAACTCAGCCTCACCTAACCTAACCTAAATTAACCCAACCTAACCCAACCCAACCTAACCTAGCCCTAAACAACCAAACCTAACCTAACCCAACTTAACCTAACCTAACCCAACCCGACCGAAACTATGCTTATCTATCCCAAACCTACCTATCCCAACCTAACCTAACCCAGCCCAATGTATCCTAACAAAAACCAACCTAACATAAATTACCCTAACCCAACCCAGCCCATAGGGTTATTGGAGAGACATGGGAGAGGCCTTTGCCCTGCAGTGGGTGCAGTAAGGCTGATGATGATGATGATGAACCCAAACCAACCTAACCCAACCCAATCCAACCCAACTTAAACTAACCCAAATTAGCATAACCTAACCCAGCACAACTTAATCTAACCTAACGCAACCCAACCTAGCCCAACACAACAAACTCAACACAACCCAACCCAATCCAACCAAACCTAACCTAATCTAACCTAACCCAATCTAACCCAAACCAACTTAACCTTACCTAACCCAACCCAAAACAACGTAACCTACCCCAACCCCAATTAACCTAACCCAAACAACCTAACCCATCCCAACATTACCTAACCTAACCGAACACAACTTAAACTTACCTAACCCAACCTAACCCATCACAACTTAAACTAACCTAACGCAGCAAAACCTAACCAAACCAAAAACCTAACCTAACCCATCCCAACCTAAACTAGCCGAAACTAACCTAAGCCTACCCAAGCTAATCCAACCTAACCCAACCAAACCTAATCCAACCTAACCCAACATAACCCAAACCAAAGTAACCTAACCTAACCCAACCCAACCTAACCTAATTCAAGCCAACCCAACCTAACCGACATTAACTTAACCCAACCCAAGTGAACCCAACCCAGCTCAGCCTCACCTAACCTAACCTAAATTAACCCAACCTAACCCAACCCAACCTAACCTAACCCTAAACAACCAAACCTAACCTAACCCAACTTAACCTAACCTAACCCAACCCGACCCAAACTATGCTTATCTATCCCAAACCTTCCTATCCCAACCTAACCTAACCCAGCCCAATGTATCCTAACAAAAACCAACCTAACATAAAATACCCTAACCCAACCCAGCCCATAGGGTTAATTGGAGAGACATGGGAGAGGCCTTTGCCCTGCAGTGGGTGCAGTAAGGCTGATGATGATGATGATGAACCCAACCCAATCTAACCTAACCCAACTCAATCCAACCCAACTTAAACTAACCCAAATTAGCATAACCTAACCCAACACAACTTAATCTAACCTAACGCAACCCAACCTAGCCCAACACAACAAACCTAACACAACCCAACCCAATCCAACAAAACCTAACCTAATCTAACCTAACCCAATCTAACCCAAACCAACTTAACCTTACCTAACCCAACCCAAAACAACGTAACCTACCCCAACCCCAATTAACCTAACCCAAACAACCTAACCCAACCCAACATTACCTAACTTAACCGAACACAACCTAAACTTACCTAACCCAACCTAACCCATCACAACTTAAACTAACCTAACGCAGCAAAACCTAACCAAACCAAAAACCTAACCTAACCCATCCCAACCTAAACTAGCCGAAACTAACCTAAGCCTACCCAAGCTAATCCAACCTAACCCAACCAAACCTAATCCAACCTAACCCAACATAACCCAAACCAAAGTAACCTAACCTACCCCAACCCAACCTAACCTAATTCAAGAAAACCCAACCTAACCGACATTAACTCAACCCAACCCAAGTCAACCCAACCCAGCTATGCCTCACCTAACCTAACCTTAATTAACCCAACCTAACCCAACCCAACCTAACCTAACCCTAAACAACGAAACCTAACCTAACCCAACTTAACCTAACCTAACCCAACCCGAACCAAACTATCCTTATCTATCCCAAATCTACCTATCCCAACCTAACCGACATTAACCTAACACAACCCAAGCCAACCCAACCTAACCCAACCTAACCTAACCTTACATACCCCAACTCAACACAACCTAGCCTATCCTATCCCAACCCAACATTACCTAACCCATCACTACCCAAACCAACTCAACCTTACCGAACCTAACCCAAAGTTACCTAACCTAACCCAACCCAACTAACCTAACCCAAGCAAACCCAACCAAACCTACATTCATTTACCCCAACCCAATTCAACCCGACCCAACTCAACCTCACCTAACCTAACCTAACTTAACCCAACCTAACCCAATCCAACCTAACTTGACCCAACCCAACCAAACCTAACCTACCCCAACCCAAACTATCCTTACCTAACCCAAACCTACCTATCCCTACCTAACCTAACCCAGCCCAACCTATCCTAACCCTACCCAACCTTACATAAATTAACCTAACCCAACACAACCCAACCTAACCGAACCCAACTTAACCTAACCCAACCTAACATAACCAAATCGAGCCGAACCCAACCCAACCTAACCTAATCCAAACCAACCTAACCCAACCTAACCTAACCTAACCCAACACAACTTAACCTTACCTAACCCAACACAACTTAACCTAACCTAACGCAACCCAACCTAGCCCAACACAACAAAACTAACACAACCCAACCTAATCCAACAAACATAACCAAACCTAACCCAACATAACACCACACAACCCAGCATAACCCAACCTAACCCAACATAACCCAACCCAACCTAACCAAAACTAATTTAACCTAACCCAAACTAAACCAAACCAATGCAACCTAACCCAACCTAATCCAACCGAACGCAACATAACCTAACTGAACCTATCCCAACCCAACCCAACCTAATCCAACCCAGCCAAACCTAACCCAACCTAACCTAACCCAAAAAACCTAACATAAATAACCTTACCTAACACAACCGAAAGCAACCCAACCTAAACCAACCTAACCTAACCCAACCCAACCTAACGTAACCCATTCCAACCGAATCCTACCTAACCCAACCCAACCCAAACCAACCTAACCTAACCCAACCCAAGGTGACCCAACCTAACCTAACCCAACCAAACTGAAATTAACCTAACCCAAACCAACCTAATCGAACGCAACCTTACCTAACAAAACACATCACCTTGCCTAACCCAACCTAACACCACTTAACCTAACCTAACGCAGCTAAACCTAACCAAACCCAAAAAACCAAACCTACCCCATCCCAACCTAACCTAACCGAAACCAACCTAAGCCTACCCAAGCTAATACAACATAACCCAACGAAACCTAACCTAACCCAACCTAAGCTAACCTAACCCAACATAACCCAATACAATATAACCTAAACTAATTTAATCGAACCCAACCTAACCTAACCTCACCCAACCCAACCCCAACTAACCTTACCTTACCGAAACCTCCATAAACCAACCAAACTTAATCCAACCCGACCTAACCTATACCAACCCAATCAAACGTAAATTAACCTTACCGAACCCAACCTAACCCAACCCAACCTAATGTAACTCAACCCAACCTAACCTTAACCTAACCTTACCTAACCCAACCCACACCAACGCAACCTAACACAACCCATAACAACGTAACCTAACCAAACCCAATCTAATCTAACCCAACCTAAACCCACCCAACCTAACCTAACATAACCCAACCTAACCTAACCCAACCCAAGCCAAGCCAACCTAACCTAACCCAGACTAACCTAACCAATCCTAACCCATCCTAACCCAACGTATCCCAACCCAAGACAACTTAACCTTACCTACACCAACGTAATCCAACACAAATTAACCTAACCTAATGCAGCCCAACATAACCGAACACAACAAACCTAACCTACGTCATTCCAACCTAACCTAACCCAAAACAACCTAATCCAACCTAACCCAACCTAACAAAACCCACCACAAGCTCGCCTAACCTAACTTAACCCAACCTAACCTAACTCAACCCAACGCAACCTAACCTAATCGAACCCAACCTAACCTTACATAACATAACCCAACCCTTCTTATCCCAACATAACCCAACCTATTCTAACCCAACCAAACCTAACGTAACCTAACCTTACCTAACCCAACCTAAAAAAACCAAACTTAACCCAACCCAGCCTAACCTAACCCAACCCAATCTAATCTAATCTCAACCCAACCTAACAAAACCATACTAACCTAACCCAACCCAAGCCAACCCAACCTAACCTAACCCAGACTAACCTAACCAAACCTAACCTAGCCTGACCCAACATAACCTAACGTTACCTAACTTAACCAAACCAAACCCAACCTTACCCAACAAAACATAACCTAACAAAGCATAACCCAACTCAAGCCAGCCTAACATAACCTATTCCAACCCAACCCCACCCTACATAACCTAACTGAACCCAAACTAACCTAACCTTACCCAACCCAACCTAATCCAAACCAACGCACCCTACCCCAACCTAATTCAACCTTACTAACCCATCCTGGCCAAACCCCACTACACCTATCGTAAATTTACCTTACCTAACACAACCCAAACCAACCCAACTTAACATAACCTTATATAATCCAACCCAACACAACCTAACCTAGCCTATCCTATCCCAACCCAAACCTACACTCAACCTAACCGAACCTAACCCAAAGTTACCTAACCTAACCCAACCCAACCTAACCTAATTCAGGCAAACCCAACCTAACCTACATTAAGCTAACCCAACCCAAGTCAACCCGACCAAACTCAGCCTCACTTAACCTAACCTAACTTAACCCAAACTAACCCAACACAACCTAACCTAACCCAAACCAATCAAACCTAACCTAACCTCACCCAACCCAACCCAAATTAACCTTACCTAACCCAAACCTCCCTAAACCATCCAAACCTAATCCAACCTAACCTAACCTAACTCAACTCAACCCAACCTAACCTAATCAACCTAACCCAACCCAACATAACCTAACCTAACCCAACCCAAATTAACTCAACCCAATCTTAGCTACCTTAACCTAACCCAACCCAACTCATCCTAACCCAACCTAACCTAGCCCAACCCAATCTAACCCTACCTAACCTCACCAAACCCAACCCAACCAAACCTAAGCCAACCTTACATAAGCTAACCTATTCCAACCCAACCCTTCCTTCCCAACCTAACCCAACCTATCCAATCCTAACCCAACCAAACCTAACGTAACCCAAACTTACCTAACCAAACCCAACCTAACCTAACCCAGACTAACCTAACCAAACCTAACCCAGTCTAACCCAAAACAACCTAACATTACCTAAATTAACCAAACCAAACCCAATCTTACCTAACAAAGCCTAACCTAACCAAACGCAACCCAACCTAACCAAACCAAACTCAACCTGACCTATCCATACCTATCTTAGCCCAACCTAAATTAACAAAACATAACCCAACCAAACCCAACCTAACCTAACTTATCCCAACCCAACCCAGCCTGACATAACCTATTCCAAGCCAACCCCACCTTACATAACCTAACTGAACCCAAACTAACCTAACCTAACCCAACCCAACCTAACCCAAAGCTAATACAACGTTACCCAACCCAACCTAACCTAACCCAACCACCCCTAACGTAAATTAACGTTACCTATCCCAACCCAAACCAACTCAACCTGTCCGAACCTAACCCAAAGTTACCTAACCTAACCCAACCCAACCTAACCTAATTCAAGCAAACCCAACCTAACCGACATTAACCTGACCCAACCCAAGTCAACCCAACCCAGCTCAGCCTCACCTAACCTAACCTAAATTAACCCAACCTAACCCAACCCAACCTAACCTAGCCCTAAACAACCAAACCTAACCTAACCCAACTTAACCTAACCTAACCCAACCCGACCCAAACTATGGTTATCTATCCCAAACCTACCTATCCCAACCTAACCTAACCCAGCCTAACGTATCCTAACAAAAACCAACCTAACATAAATTACCCTAACCCAACCCAGCCCATAGGGTAATTGGAGAGACATGGGAGAGGCCTTTGCCCTGCAGTGGGTGCAGTAAGGCTGATGATGATGATGATGAACCCAACCCAACCTAACCTAACCCAACCCAATCCAACCCAACTTAAACTAACCCAAATTAGCATAACCTAACCCAACACAACTTAATCTAACCTAACGCAACCCAACCTAGCCCAACACAACAAACCTAACACAACCCAACCCAATCCAACCAAACCTAACCTAATCTAAGCTAACCCAATCTAACCCAAACCAACTTAACCTTACCTAACCCAACCCAAAACAACGTAACCTACCCCAACCCCAATTAACCTAACCCAAACAACCTAACCCAACCCAACATTACCTAACCTAACCGAACACAACCTAAACTTACCTAACCCAACCTAACCCATCACAACTTAAACTAACCTAACGCAGCAAAACCTAACCAAACCAAAAACCTAACCTAACCCATCCCAACCTAAACTAGCCGAAACTAACCTAAGCCTACCCAAGCTAATCCAACCTAACCCAACCAAACCTAATCCAACCTAACCCAACATAACCCAAACCAAAGTAACCTAACCTACCCCAACCCAACCTAACCTAATTCAAGAAAACCCAACCTAACCGACATTAACTCAACCCAACCCAAGTCAACCCAACCCAGCTATGCCTCACCTAACCTAACCTAAATTAACCCAACCTAACCCAACCCAACCTAACCTAACCCTAAACAACCAAACCTAACCTAACCCAACCCGACCCAAACTATCCTTATCTATCCCAAATCTACCTATCCCAACCTAACCGACATTAACCTAACACAACCCAAGCCAACCCAACCTAACCCAACCTAACCTAACCTTACATAACCCAACTCAACACAACCTAGCCTATCCTATCCCAACCCAACATTACCTAACCCATCACTACCCAAACCAACTCAACCTAACCGAACCTAACCCAAAGTTACCTAACCTAACCCAACCCAACTAACCTAACCCAAGCAAACCCAACCAAACCTACATTCATTTACCCCAACCCAAGTCAACCCGACCCAACTCAACCTCACCTAACCTAACCTAACTTAACCCAACCTAACCCAATCCAACCTAACTTGACCCAACCCAACCAAACCTAACCTACCCCAACCCAAACTATCCTTACCTAACCCAAACCTACCTATCCCTACCTAACCTAACCCAGCCCAACCTATCCTAACCCTACCCAACCTTACATAAATTAACCTAACCCAACACAACCCAACCTAACCGAACCCAACTTAACCTAACCCAACCTAACATAACCAAATCGAGCCGAACCCAACCCAACCTAACCTAATCCAAACCAACCTAACCCAACCTAACCTAACCTAACCCAACACAACTTAACCTTACCTAACCCAACACAACTTGACCTAACCTAACGCAACCCAACCTAGCCCAACACAACAAAACTAACACAACCCAACCTAATTCAACAAACATAACCAAACCTAACCCAACATAACACCACACAACCCAGCATAACCCAACCTAACCCAACATAACCCAACCCAACCTAACCAAAACTAACTTAACCTAACCCAAACTAATCCAAACCAATGCAACCTAACCCAACCTATCCCAACCCAACCCAACCTAATCCAACCCAGCCAAACCTAACCCAACCTAACCTAACCCAAAAAACCTAACATAAATTAACCTTACCTAACACAACCGAAAGCAACCCAACCTAAACCAACCTAACCTAACCCAACCCAACCTAACGTAACCCATTCCAACCGAATCCTACCTAACCCAACCCAACCCAAACCAACCTAACCTAACCCAACCCAAGCTGACCCAACCTAACCTAACCCAACCAAACTGAAATTAACCTAACCCAAACCAACCTAATCGAACGCAACCTTACCTAACAAAACACATCACCTTGCCTAACCCAACCTAACCCAATCTAACACCACTTAACCTAACCTAACGCAGCTAAACCTAACCAAACCCAAAAAACCAAACCTACCCCATCCCAACCTAACCTAACCGAAACCAACCTAAGCCTACCCAAGCTAATACAACATAACCCAACGAAACCTAACCTAACCCAACCTAAGCTAACCTAACCCAACATAACCCAATACAATATAACCTAAACTAATTTAATCAAACCCAACCTAACCTAACCTCACCCAACCCAACCCCAACTAACCTTACCTTACCGAAACCTCCATAAACCAACCAAAACTTAATCCAACCCAACCTAACCTATACCAACCCAATCAAACGTAAATTAACCTTACCGAACCCAACCTAACCCAACCCAACCTAATGTAACTCAACCCAACCTAACCTTAACCTAACCTTACCTAACCCAACCCACACCAACGCAACCTAACACAACCCATAACAACGTCACCTAACCAAACCCAATCTAATCTAACCCAACCTAAACCCACCCAACCTAACCTAACATAACCCAACCTAACCTAACCCAACCCAAGCCAACCCAACCTAACCTAACCCAGACTAACCTAACCAATCCTAACCCATCCTAACCCAATGTATCCCAACCCAACACAACTTATCCTTACCTACACCAACGTAATCCAACACAAATTAACCTAACCTAATGCAGCCCAACATAACCGAACACAACAAACCTAACCTACGCCATTCCAACCTAACCTAACCCAAAACAACCTAATCCAACCTAACCCAACCTAACAAAACCCAACACAAGCTCGCCTAACCTAACTTAACCCAACCTAACCTAACTCAACCCAACGCAACCTAACCTAATCGAACCCAACCTAACCTTACCTAACATAACCCAACCCTTCTTATCCCAACATAACCCAACCTATTCTAACCCAACCAAACCTAACGTAACCTAACCTTACCTAACCCAACCCAAACAAACCAAACTTAACCCAACCCAGTCTAACCTAACCCAACCCAATCTAATCTAATCCCAACCCAACCTAACAAAACCATACTAACCTAACCCAACCCAAGCCAACCCAACCTAACCTAACCCAGACTAACCTAACCAAACCTAACCTAGCCTGACCCAACATAACCTAACGTTACCTAACTTAACCAAACCAAACCCAACCTTACCCAACAAAAAACCTAACAAAGCATAACCCAACTCAAGCCAGCCTAACATAACCTATTCCAACCCAACCCCACCTTACATAACCTAACTGAACCCAAACTAACCTAACCTTACCCAACCCAATCCAACCCAACTTAAACTAACCCAAATTAGCATAACCTAACCCAACACAACTTAATCTAACCTAACGCAACCCAACCTAGCCCAACACAACAAACCTAACACAACCCAACCCAATCCAACCAAACCTAACCTAATCTAAGCTAACCCAATCTAACCCAAACCAACTTAACCTTACCTAACCCAACCCAAAACAACGTAACCTACCCCAACCCCAATTAACCTAACCCAAACAACCTAACCCAACCCAACATTACCTAACCTAACCGAACACAACCTAAACTTACCTAACCCAACCTAACCCATCACAACTTAAACTAACCTAACGCAGCAAAACCTAACCAAACCAAAAACCTAACCTAACCCATCCCAACCTAAACTAGCCGAAACTAACCTAAGCCTACCCAAGCAAATCAACCTAATCCAACCAAACCTAATCCAACCTAACCCAACATAACCCAAACCAAAGTAACCTAACCTACCCCAACCCAACCTAACCTAATTCAAGAAAACCCAACCTAACCGACATTAACTCAACCCAACCCAAGTCAACCCAACCCAGCTATGCCTCACCTAACCTAACCTAAATTAACCCAACCTAACCCAACCCAACCTAACCTAACCCTAAACAACCAAACCTAACCTAACCCAACCCGACCCAAACTATCCTTATCTATCCCAAATCTACCTATCCCAACCTAACCGACATTAACCTAACACAACCCAAGCCAACCCAACCTAACCCAACCTAACCTAACCTTACATAACCCAACTCAACACAACCTAGCCTATCCTATCCCAACCCAACATTACCTAACCCATCACTACCCAAACCAACTCAACCTAACCGAACCTAACCCAAAGTTACCTAACCTAACCCAACCCAACTAACCTAACCCAAGCAAACCCAACCAAACCTACATTCATTTACCCCAACCCAAGTCAACCCGACCCAACTCAACCTCACCTAACCTAACCTAACTTAACCCAACCTAACCCAATCCAACCTAACTTGACCCAACCCAACCAAACCTAACCTACCCCAACCCAAACTATCCTTACCTAACCCAAACCTACCTATCCCTACCTAACCTAACCCAGCCCAACCTATCCTAACCCTACCCAACCTTACATAAATTAACCTAACCCAACACAACCCAACCTAACCGAACCCAACTTAACCTAACCCAACCTAACATAACCAAATCGAGCCGAACCCAACCCAACCTAACCTAATCCACACCAACCTAACCCAACCTAACCTAACCTAACCCAACACAACTTAACCTTACCTAACCCAACACAACTTGACCTAACCTAACGCAACCCAACCTAGCCCAACACAACAAAACTAACACAACCCAACCTAATTCAACAAACATAACCAAACCTAACCCAACATAACACCACACAACCCAGCATAACCCAACCTAACCCAACATAACCCAACCCAACCTAACCAAAACTAACTTAACCTAACCCAAACTAATCCAAACCAATGCAACCTAACCCAACCTATCCCAACCCAACCCAACCTAATCCAACCCAGCCAAACCTAACCCAACCTAACCTAACCCAAAAAACCTAACATAAATTAACCTTACCTAACACAACCGAAAGCAACCCAACCTAAACCAACCTAACCTAACCCAACCCAACCTAACGTAACCCATTCCAACCGAATCCTACCTAACCCAACCCAACCCAAACCAACCTAACCTAACCCAACCCAAGCTGACCCAACCTAACCTAACCCAACCAAACTGAAATTAACCTAACCCAAACCAACCTAATCGAACGCAACCTTACCTAACAAAACACATCACCTTGCCTAACCCAACCTAACCCAATCTAACACCACTTAACCTAACCTAACGCAGCTAAACCTAACCAAACCCAAAAAACCAAACCTACCCCATCCCAACCTAACCTAACCGAAACCAACCTAAGCCTACCCAAGCTAATACAACATAACCCAACGAAACCTAACCTAACCCAACCTAAGCTAACCTAACCCAACATAACCCAATACAATATAACCTAAACTAATTTAATCAAACCCAACCTAACCTAACCTCACCCAACCCAACCCCAACTAACCTTACCTTACCGAAACCTCCATAAACCAACCAAAACTTAATCCAACCCAACCTAACCTATACCAACCCAATTAAACGTAAATTAACCTTACCGAACCCAACCTAACCCAACCCAACCTAATGTAACTCAACCCAACCTAACCTTAACCTAACCTTACCTAACCCAACCCACACCAACGCAACCTAACACAACCCATAACAACGTCACCTAACCAAACCCAATCTAATCTAACCCAACCTAAACCCACCCAACCTAACCTAACATAACCCAACCTAACCTAACCCAACCCAAGCCAACCCAACCTAACCTAACCCAGACTAACCTAACCAATCCTAACCCATCCTAACCCAATGTATCCCAACCCAACACAACTTAACCTTACCTACACCAACGTAATCCAACACAAATTAACCTAACCTAATGCAGCCCAACATAACCGAACACAACAAACCTAACCTACGCCATTCCAACCTAACCCAAAACAACCTAATCCAACCTAACCCAACCTAACAAAACCCAACACAAGCTCGCCTAACCTAACTTAACCCAACCTAACCTAACTCAACCCAACGCAACCTAACCTAATCGAACCCAACCTAACCTTACCTAACATAACCCAACCCTTCTTATCCCAACATAACCCAACCTATTCTAACCCAACCAAACCTAACGTAACCTAACCTTACCTAACCCAACCCAAACAAACCAAACTTAACCCAACCCAGTCTAACCTAACCCAACCCAATCTAATCTAATCCCAACCCAACCTAAGAAAACCATACTAACCTAACCCAACCCAAGCCAACCCAACCTAACCTAACCCAGACTAACCTAACCAAACCTAACCTAGCCTGACCCAACATAACCTAACGTTACCTAACTTAACCAAACCAAACCCAACCTTACCCAACAAAACATATCCTAACAAAGCATAACCCAACTCAAGCCAGCCTAACATAACCTATTCCAACCCAACCCCACCTTACATAACCTAACTGAACCCAAACTAACCTAACCTTACCCAACCCAACCTAATCCAAACCAACGCACCCTACCCCAACCTAATTCAACCTTACTAACCCATCCTGACCAAACCCCACTACACCTATCGTAAATTTACCTTACCTAACATAACCCAAACCAACCCAACTTAACATAACCTTATATAACCCAACCCAACACAAACTAACCTAGCCTATCCTATCCCAACCCAAACCTACACTCAACCTAACCGAACCTAACCCAAAGTTACCTAACCTAACCAACCCAACCTAACCTAATTCAGGCAAACCCAACCTAACCTACATTAAGCTAACCCAACCCAAGTCAACCCGACCAAACTCAGCCTCACCTAACCTAACCTAACTTAACCCAAACTAACCCAACACAACCTAACCTAACCCAAACCAATCAAACCTAACCTAACCTCACCCAACCCAACCCAAATTAACCTTACCTAACCCAAACCTCCCTAAACCATCCAAACCTAATCCAACCTAACCTAACCTAACTCAACTCAACCCAACCTAACCTAATCAACCTAACCCAACCTAACCTAACCTAACCTAACCCAACCCAAAATAACTCAACCCAATCTTAGCTACCTTAACCTAACCCAACCCAACTCATCCTAACCCAACCTAACCTAGCCCAACCCAATCTAACCCTACCTAACCTCACCAAACCCAACCCAACCAAACCTAACCCAACCTTACATAAGCTAACCTATTCCAACCCAACCCTTCCTTCCCAACCTAACCCAACCTATCCAATCCTAACCCAACCAAACCTAACGTAACCCAAACTTACCTAACCAAACCCAACCTAACCTAACCCAGACTAACCTAACCAAACCTAACCCAGTCTAACCCAAAACAACCTAACATTACCTAAATTACCCAAACCAAACCCAATCTTACCTAACAAAGCCTAACCTAACCAAACGCAACCCAACCTAACCAAACCAAACTCAACCTGACATAACCGTACCTATCTTAGCCCAACCTAAATTAACAAAACATAACCCAACCAAACCCCAACCTAACCTAACTTATCCCAACCCAACCCAGCCTGGCATAACCTATTCCAAGCCAACCCCACCTTACATAACCTAACTGAACCCAAACTAACCTAACCTAACCCAACCCAACCTAACCCAAAGCTAATACAACGTTACCCAACCCAACCTAACCTAACCCAACCACCCCTAACGTAAATTAACGTTACCTATCCCAACCCAAACCAACTCAACCGGTCCGAACCTAACCCAAAGTTACCTAACCTAACCCAACCCAACCTAACCTAATTCAAGCAAACCCAACCTAACCGACATTAACCTAACCCAACCCAAGTCAACCCAACCCAGCTCAGCCTCACCTAACCTAACCTAAATTAACCCAACCTAACCCAACCCAACCTAACCTAGCCCTAAACAACCAAACCTAACCTAACCCAACTTAACCTAACCTAACCCAACCCGACCCAAACTATGGTTATCTATCCCAAACCTACCTATCCCAACCTAACCTAACCCAGCCTAACGTATCCTAACAAAAACCAACCTAACATAAATTACCCTAACCCAACCCAGCCCATAGGGTAATTGGAGAGACATGGGAGAGGCCTTTGCCCTGCAGTGGGTGCAGTAAGGCTGATGATGATGATGATGATGAACCCAAGTCAACCTAACCTAACCCTACCCAATCCAACCCAACTTAAACTAACCCAAATTAGCATAACCTAACCCAACACAACTTAATCTAACCTAACGCAACCCAACCTAGCCCAACACAACAAACTCAACACAACCCAACCCAATCCAACCAAACCTAACCTAATCTAACCTAACCCAATCTAACCCAAACCAACTTAACCTTACCTAACCCAACCCAAAACAACGTAACCTACCCCAACCCCAATTAACCTAACCCAAACAACCTAACCCAACCCAACCTTACCTAACCTAACCGAAGACAACTTAAACTTACCTAACCCAACCTAACCCATCACAACTTAAACTAACCTAACGCAGCAAAACCTAACCAAACCAAAAACCTAACCTAACCCATCCCAACCTAAACTAGCCGAAACTAACCTAAGCCTACCCAAGCTAATCCAACCTAACCCAACCAAACCTAATCCAACCTAACCCAACATAACCCAAACCAAAGTAACCTAACCTAACCCAACCCAACCTAACCTAATTCAAGCAAACCCAACCTAACGGACATTACCTTAACCCAACCCAAATCAACCCAACCCAGCTCAGCCTCACCTAACCTAACCTAAATTAACCCAACCTAACCCAACCCAACCTAACCTAACCCTAAACAACCAAACCTAACCTAACCCAACTTAACCTAACCTAACCCAACCCGACCCAAACTATGCTTATCTATTTCAAACCTTCCTATCCCAACCTAACCTAACCCAGCCCAATGTATCCTAACAAAAACCAACCTAACATAAAATACCCTAACCCAACCCAGCCCATAGGGTTAATTGGAGAGACATGGGAGAGGCCTTTGCCCTGCAGTGGGTGCAGTAAGGCTGATGATGATGATGATGAACCCAACCTAACCTAACCCAACTCAATCCAACCCAACTTAAACTAACCCAAATTAGCATAACCTAACCCAACACAACTTAATCTAACCTAACGCAACCCAACCTAGCCCAACACAACAAACCTAACACAACCCAACCCAATCCAACCAAACCTAACCTAATCTAACCTAACCCAATCTAACCCAAACCAACTTAACCTTACCTAACCCAACCCAAAACAACGTAACCTACCCCAACCCCAATTAACCTAACCCAAACAACCTAACCCAACCCAACATTACCTAACCTAACCGAACACAACCTAAACTTACCTAACCCAACCTAACCCATCACAACTTAAACTAACCTAACGCAGCAAAACCTAACCAAACCAAAAACCTAACCTAACACATCCCAACCTAAACTAGCCGAAACTAACCTAAGCCTACCCAAGCTAATCCAACCTAACCCAACCAAACCTAATCCAACCTAACCCAACATAACCCAAACCAAAGTAACCTAACCTACCCCAACCCAACCTAACCTAATTCAAGAAAACCCAACCTAACCGACATTAACTCAACCCAACCCAAGTCAACCCAACCCAGCTATGCCTCACCTAACCTAACCTAAATTAACCCAACCTAACCCAACCCAACCTAACCTAACCCTAAACAACCAAACCTAACCTAACCCAACTTAACCTAACCTAACCCAACCCAAACTATCCTTATGTATCCCAAATCTACCTATCCCAACCTAACCGACATTAACCTAACACAACCCAAGCCGACCCAACCTAACCCAACCTAACCTAACCTTACATAACCCAACTCAACACAACCTAGCCTATCCTATCCCAACCCAACATTACCTAACCCATCACTACCCAAACCAACTCAACCTAACCGAACCTAACCCAAAGTTACCTAACCTAACCCAACCCAACTAACCTAACCCAAGCAAACCCAACCAAACCTACATTCATTTACACCAACCCAAGTCAACCCGACCCAACTCAACCTCACCTAACCTAACCTAACTTAACCCAACCTAACCCAATCCAACCTAACTTGACCCAACCCAACCAAACCTAACCTACCCCAACCCAAACTATCCTTACCTAACCGAAACCAACCTATCCCTACCTATCCTAACCCAGCCCAACCTATCCTAACCCTACCCAACCTTACATAAATTAACCTAACCCAACACAACCCAACCTAACCGAACCCAACTTAACCTAACCCAACCTAACATAACCAAATCGAGCCGAACCCAACCCAACCTAACCTAATCCAAACCAACCTAACCCAACCTAACCTAACCTAACCCAACACAACTTAACCTTACCTAACCCAACACAACTTAACCTAACCTAACGCAACCCAACCTAGCCCAACACAACAAAACTAACACAACCCAACCTAATCCAACAAACATAACCAAACCTAACCCAACATAACACCACACAACCCAGCATAACCCAACCTAACCCAACATAACCCAACCCAACCTAACCAAAACTAATTTAACCTAACCCAAACTAAACCAAACCAATGCAACCTAACCCAACCTAATCCAACCGAACGCAACATAACCTAACTGAACCTATCCCAACCCAACCTAACCCAACCTAACCTAACCCAACCCAACCTAACCTAACGTAACCCATTCCAACCGAATCCTACCTAACCCAACCCAACCCAAACCAACCTAACCTAACCCAAGCTAACCCAACCTAACCTAACCCAACCAAACTGAAATTAACCTAACCCAAACCAACCTAATCGAACGCAACCTTACCTAACAAAACACATCACCTTGCCTAACCCAACCTAACCCAACCTAACACCACTTAACCTAACCTAACGCAGCTAAACCTAACCAAACCCAAAAAACCAAACCTACCCCATCCCAACCCAACCTAACCGAAACCAACCTAAGCCTACCCAAGCTAATACAACATAACCCAACGAAACCTAACCTAACCCAACCTAAGCTAACCTAACCCAACATAACCCAATACAATATAACCTAAACTAATTTAATCGAACCCAACCTAACCTAACCTCACCCAACCCAACCCCAACTAACCTTACCTTACCGAAACCTCCATAAACCAACCAAACTTAATCCAACCCAACCTAACCTATACCAACCCAATCAAACGTAAATTAACCTTACCTAACCCAACCTAACCCAACCCAACCTAATGTAACTCAACCCAACCTAACCTTAATCTAACCTTACCTAACCCAACCCACACCAACGCAACCTAACACAACCCATAACAACGTAACCTAACCAAACCCAATCTAATCTAATCCAACCTAAACCCACCCAACCTAACCTAACATAACCCAACCTAACCTAACCCAACCCAAGCCAACCCAACCTAACCTAACCCAGACTAACCTAACCAATCCTAACCCATCCTAACCCAACCCAACACAACTTAACCTTACCTACACCAACGTAATCCAACACAAATTAACCTAACCTAATGCAGCCCAACATAACCGAACACAACAAACCTAACCTACGCCATTCCAACCTAACCTAACCCAAAACAACCTAATCCAACCTAACCCAACCTAACAAAACCCAACACAAGCTCGCCTAACCTAACTTAACCCAACCTAACCTAACTCAACCCAACGCAACCTAACCTAATCGAACCCAACCTAACCTTACCTAACATAACCCAACCCTTCTTATCCCAACATAACCCAACCTATTCTAACCCAACCAAACCTAACGTAACCTAACCTTACCTAACCCAACCCAAACAAACCAAACTTAACCCAACCCAGCCTAACCTAACCCAACCCAATCTAATCTAATCCCAACCCAACCTAACAAAACCATACTAACCTAACCCAACCCAAGCCAACCCAACCTAACCTAACCCAGACTAACCTAACCAAACCTAACCTAGCCTGACCCAACATAACCTAACGTTACCTAACTTAACCAAACCAAACCCAACCTTACCCAACAAAACATAACCTAACAAAGCATAACCCAACTCAAGCCAGCCTAACATAACCTATTCCAACCCAACCCCACCTTACATAACCTAACTGAACCCAAACTAACCTAACCTTACCCAACCCAACCTAATCCAAACCAACGCACCCTACCCCAACCTAATTCAACCTTACTAACCCATCCTGACAAAACCCCACTACACCTATCGTAAATTTACCTTACCTAACACAACCCAAACCAACCCAACCTAACATAACCTTATATAACCCAACCCAACACAACCTAACCTAGCCTATCCTATCCCAACCAAAACCTACACTCAACCTAACCGAACCTAACCCAAAGTTACCTAACCTAACCCAACCCAACCTAACCTAATTCAGGCAAACCCAACCTAACCTACATTAAGCTAACCCAACCCAAGTCAACCCGACCAAACTCAGCCTCACCTAACCTAACCTAACTTAACCCAAACTAACCCAACACAACCTAACCTAACTCAACTCAACCCAACCTAACCTAATCAACCTAACCCAACCCAACATAACCTAACCTAACCCAACCCAAATTAACTCAACCCAATCTTAGCTACCTTAACCCAACCCAACCCAACTCATCCTAACCCAACCTAACCTAGCCCAACCCAATCTAACCCTACCTAACCTCACCAAACCCAACCCAACCAAACCTAACCCAACCTTACATAAGCTAACCTATTCCAACCCAACCCTTCCTTCCCAACCTAACCCAACCTATCCAATCCTAACCCAACCAAACCTAACGTAACCCAAACTTACCTAACCAAACCCAACCTAACCTAACCCAGACTAACCTAACCAAACCTAACCCAGTCTAACCCAAAACAACCTAACATTACCTAAATTAACCAAACCAAACCCAATCTTACCTAACAAAGCCTAACCTAACCAAACGCAACCCAACCTAACCAAACCAAACTCAACCTGACCTAACCGTACCTATCTTAGCCCAACCTAAATTAACAAAACATAACCCAACCAAACCCAACCTAACCTAACTTATCCCAACCCAACCCAGCCTGACATAACCTATTCCAAGCCAACGCCACCTTACATAACCTAACTGAACCCAAACTAACCTAACCTAACCCAACCCAACCTAACCCAAAGCTAATACAACGTTACCCAACCCAACCTAACCTAACCCAACCACCCCTAACGTAAATTAACGTTACCTATCCCAACCCAAACCAACTCAACCTGTCCGAACCTAACCCAAAGTTACCTAACCTAACCCAACCCAACCTAACCTAATTCAAGCAAACCCAACATAACCGACATTAACCTAACCCAACCCAAGTCAACCCAACCCAGCTCAGCCTCACCTAACCTAACCTAAATTAACCCAACCTAACCCAACCCAACCTAACCTAGCCCTAAACAACCAAACCTAACCTAACCCAACTTAACCTAACCTAACCCAACCCGACCCAAACTATGGTTATCTATCCCAAACCTACCTATCCCAAC
Organism: Amblyomma americanum; assembly: GCF_052857255.1. NCBI lineage: Eukaryota > Metazoa > Arthropoda > Arachnida > Ixodida > Ixodidae > Amblyomma > Amblyomma americanum. The sequence goes on along the minus strand of NC_135497.1, from coordinate 390,015,556 downwards.
CTAACCTAACCCAGCCTAACGTATCCTAACAAAAACCAACCTAACATAAATTACCCTAACCCAACCCATCCCATAGGGTAATTGGAGAGACATGGGAGAGGCCTTTGCCCTGCAGTGGGTGCAGTAAGGCTGATGATGATGATGATGATGAACCCAACCCAACCTAACCTAACCCAACCCAATCCAACCCAACTTAAACTAACCCAAATTAGCATAACCTAACCCAACACAACTTAATCTAACCTAACGCAACCCAACCTAGCCCAACACAACAAACTCAACACAACCCAACCCAATCCAACCAAACCTAACCTAATCTAACCTAACCCAATCTAACCCAAACCAACTTAACCTTACCTAACCCAACCCAAAACAATGTAACCTACCCCAACCCCAATTAACCTAACCCAAACAACCTAACCCAACCTTACCTAACCTAACCGAACACAACTTAAACTTACCTAACCCAACCTAACCCATCACAACTTAAACTAACCTAACGCAGAAAAACCTAACCAAACCAAAAACCTAACCCATCCTAACCTAAACTAGCCGAAACTAACCTAAGCCTACCCAAGCTAATCCAACCTAACCCAACCAAACCTAATCCAACCTAACCCAACATAACCCAAACCAAAGTAACCTAACCTAACCCAACCCAACCTAACCTAATTCAAGCAAACCCAACCTAACCGACATTAACTTAACCCAACCCAAATCAACCCAACCCAGCTCAGCCTCACCTAACCTAACCTAAATTAACCCAACCTAACCCAACCCAACCTAACCTAACCCTAAACAACCAAACCTAACCTAACCCAACTTAACCTAACCTAACCCAACCCGACCCAAACTATGCTTATCTATCCCAAACCTTCCTATCCCAACCTAACCTAACCCAGCCCAATGTATCCTAACAAAAACCAACCTAACATAAACTACCCTAACCCAACCCAGCCCATAGGGTTAATTGGAGAGACATGGGAGAGGCCTTTGCCCTGCAGTGGGTGCAGTAAGGCAGATGATGATGATGAACCCAACCCAACCTAACCTGACCCAACTCAATCCAACCCAACTTAAACTAACCCAAATTAGCATAACCTAACCCAACACAACTTAATCTAACCTAACGCAACCCAACCTAGCCCAACACAACAAACCTAACACAACCCAACCCAATCCAACCAAACCTAACATAATCTAACCTAACCCAATCTAACCCAAACCAACTTAACCTTACCTAACCCAACCCAAAACAATGTAACCTACCCCAACCCCAATTAACCTAACCCAAACAACCTAACCCAACCTTACCTAACCTAACCGAACACAACTTAAACTTACCTAACCCAACCTAACCCATCACAACTTAAACTAACCTAACGCAGAAAAACCTAACCAAACCAAAAACCTAACCTAACCCATCCTAACCTAAACTAGCCGAAACTAACCTAAGCCTACCCAAGCTAATCCAACCTAACCCAACCAAACCTAATCCAACCTAACCCAACATAACCCAAACCAAAGTAACCTAACCTAACCCAACCCAACCTAACCTAATTCAAGCAAACCCAACCTAACCGACATTAACTTAACCCAACCCAAATCAACCCAACCCAGCTCAGCCTCACCTAACCTAACCTAAATTAACCCAACCTAACCCAACCCAACCTAACCTAACCCTAAACAACCAAACCTAACCTAACCCAACTTAACCTAACCTAACCCAACCCGACCCAAACTATGCTTATCTATCCCAAACCTTCCTATCCCAACCTAACCTAACCCAGCCCAATGTATCCTAACAAAAACCAACCTAACATAAACTACCCTAACCCAACCCAGCCCATAGGGTTAATTGGAGAGACATGGGAGAGGCCTTTGCCCTGCAGTGGGTGCAGTAAGGCAGATGATGATGATGAACCCAACCCAACCTAACCTAACCCAACTCAATCCAACCCAACTTAAACTAACCCAAATTAGCATAACCTAACCCAACACAACTTAATCTAACCTAACGCAACCCAACCTAGCCCAACACAACAAACCTAACACAACCCAACCCAATCCAACCAAACCTAACCTAATCTAACCTAACCCAATCTAACCCAAACCAACTTAACCTTACCTAACCCAACCCAAAACAACGTAACCTACCCCAACCCCAATTAACCTAACCCAAACAACCTAACCCAACCCAACATTACCTAACCTAACCGAACACAACTTAAACTTACCTAACCCCACCTAACCCATCACAACTTAAACTAACCTAACGCAGCAAAACCTAACCAAACCAAAAACCTAACCTATCCCATCCCAACCTAAACTAGCCGAAACTAACCTAAGCCTACCCAAGCTAATCCAACCTAACCCAACCAAACCTAATCCAACCTAACCCAACATAACCCAAACCAAAGTAACCTAACATAACCCAACCCAACCTAACCTAATTCAAGAAAACCCAACCTAACCGACATTAACCTAACCCAACCCAAGTCAACCCAACCCAGCTATGCCTCACCTAACCTAACCTAAATTAACCCAACCTAACCCAACCTAACCTAACCCTAAACAACAAAACCTAACCTAACCCTAAACAACAAAACCTAACCTAACCCAACTTAACCTAACCTAACCCAACCCGACCCAAACTATCCTTATCTATCCCAAATCTACCTATCCCAACCTAACCGACATTAACCCAACACAACCCAAGCCAACCCAACCTAACACAACCTAACCTAACCCACATAACCCAACTCAACACAACCTAGCCTATCCTATCCCAACCCAACATTACCTAACCCATCACTACCCAAACCAACTCAACCTAACCGAACCTAACCCAAAGTTACCTAACCTAACCCAACCCAACTAACCTAACCCAAGCAAACCCAACCAAACCTACATTAATTTACCCCAACCCAAGTACACCCGACCAAACTCAACCTCACCTAACCTAACCTAACTTAACCCAACCTAACCCAATCCAACCTAACTTGACCCAACCCAACCAAACCTAACCTACCCCAACCCAAACTATCCTTACCTAACCCAAACCTACCTATCCCTACCTAACCTAACCCAGCCCAACCTATCCTAACCCTACCCAACCTTACATAAATTAACCTAACCCAACACAACCCAACCTAACCGAACCCAACTTAACCTAACCCAACCTAACATAACCAAATCGAGCCGAACCCAACCCAACCTAGCCTAATCCAAACCAACCTAACCCAACCTAACCTAACCTAACCCAACACAACTTAACCTTACCTAACCCAACACAACTTAACCTAACCTAACGCAACCCAACCTAGCCCAACACAACAAAACTAACACAACCCAACCTAATCCAACCAAACATAACCAAACCTAACCCAACATAACACCACACAACCCAGCATAACCCAACCTAACCCAGCATAACCCAACCCAACCTAACCCAACCCAAGCCAACCCAACCTAACCTAACCCAGACTAACCTAACCAATCCTAACCCATCCTAACCCAACGTATCCCAACCCAACACAACTTAACCTTACCTACACCAACGTAATCCAACACAAATTACCCTAACCTAATGCAGCCCAACATAACCGAACACAACAAACCTAACCTACGCCATTCCAACCTAACCTAACCCAAAACAACCTAATCCAACCTAACCCAACCTAACAAAACCCAACACAAGCTCGCCTAACCTAACTTAACCCAACCTAACCTAACTCAACCCAACCCAACCTAACCTAATCGAACCCAACCTAACCTTACCTAACATAACCCAACCCTTCTTATCCCAACATAACCCAACCTATTCTAACCCAACCAAACCTAACGTAACCTAACCTTACCTAACCCAACCCAAACCAACCAAACTTAACCCAACGCAGCCTAACCTAACCCAACCCAATCTAATCTAATCCCAACCCAACCTAACAAAACCATACTAACCTAACCCAACCCAAGCCAACCCAACCTAACCTAACCCAGACTAACCTAACCAAACCTAACCTAGCCTGACCCAACATAACCTAACGTTACCTAACTTAACCAAACCAAACCCAACCTTACCCAACAAAACATAACCTAACAAAGCATAACCCAACTCAAGCCAGCCTAACATAACCTATTCCAACCCAACCCCACCTTACATAACCTAACTGAACCCAAACTAACCTAACCTTACCCAACCAAACCTAATCCAAACCAACGCACCCTACCCCAACCTAATTCAACCTTACCTAACCCATCCTGACCAAACCCCACTACACCTATCGTAAATTTACCTTACCTAACACAACCCAAACCAACCCAACCTAACATAACCTTATATAACCCAACCCAACACAACCTAACCTAGCCTATCCTATCCCAACCCAAACCTACACTCAACCTAACCGAACCTAACCCAAAGTTACCTAACCTAATTCAGGCAAACCCAACCTAACCTACATTAAGCTAACCCAACCCAAGTCAACCCGTACCAAACTCAGCCTCACCTAACCTAACCTAACTTAACCCAAACTAACCCAACACAACCTAACCTAACCCAAACCAATCAAACCTAACCTAACCTCACCCAACCCAACCCAAATTAACCTTACCTAACCCAAACCTCCCTAAACCATCCAAACCTAATCCAACCTAACCTAACCTAACTCAACTCAACCCAACCTAACCTAATCAACCTAACCCAACCCAACATAACCTAACCTAACCCAACCCAAATTAACTCAACCCAATCTTAGCTACCTTAACCTAACCCAACCCAACTCACCCTAACCCAACCTAACCTAGCCCAACCCAATCTAACCCTACCTAACCTCACCAAACCCAACCCAACCAAACCTAACCCAACCTTACATAAGCTAACCTATTCCAACCCAACCCTTCCTTCCCAACCTAACCCAACCTATCCTATCCTAACCCAACCAAACCTAACGTAACCCAAACTTACCTAACCAAACCCAACCTAACCTAACCCAGACTAACCTAACCAAACCTAACCCAGTCTAACCCAAAACAACCTAACATTACCTAAATTAACCAAACCAAACCCAATCTTACCTAACAAAGCCTAACCTAACCAAACGCAACCCAACCTAACCAAACCAAACTCAACCTGACCTAACCGTACCTATCTTAGCCCAACCTAACCTAACAAAACATAACCCAACCAAACCCAACCTAACCTAACTTATCCCAACCCAACCCAGCCTGACATAGCCTATTCCAAGCCAACCCCACCTTACATAACCTAACTGAACCCAAACTAACCTAACCTAACCCAACCCAACCTAACCCAAAGCTAATACAACCTTACCCAACCCAACCTAACCTAACCCAACCACCCCTAACGTAAATTAACGTTACCTATCCCAACCCAAACCAACTCAACCTGTCCGAACCTAACCCAAAGTTACCTAACCTAACCCAACCCAACCTAACCTAATTCAAGCAAACCCAACCTAACCGACATTAACCTAACCCAACCCAAGTCAACCCAACCCAGCTCAGCCTCACCTAACCTAACCTAAATTAACCCAACCTAACCTAGCCCTAAACAACCAAACCTAACCTAACCCAACTTAACCTAACCAAACCCAACCCGACCCAAACTATGCTTATCTATCCCAAACCTACCTATCCCAACCTAACCTAACCCAGCCTAACGTATCCTAACAAAAACCAACCTAACATAAATTACCCTAACCCAACCCAGCCCATAGGTTTAATTGGAGACATGGGAGAGGCCTTTGCCCTGCAGTGGGTGCAGTAAGGCTGATGATGATGATGATGAACCCAACCCAACCTAACCTAACCCAACCCAATCCAACCCAACTTAAACTAACCCAAATTAGCATAACCTAACCCAACACAACTTAATCTAACCTAACGCAACCCAACCTAGCCCAACACAACAAACTCAACACAACCCAACCCAATCCAACCAAACCTAACCTAATCTAACCTAACCCAATCTAACCCAAACCAACTTAACCTTACCTAACCCAACCCAAAACAATGTAACCTACCCCAACCCCAATTAACCTAACCCAAACAACCTAACCCAACCTTACCTAACCTAACCGAACACAACTTAAACTTACCTAACCCAACCTAACCCATCACAACTTAAACTAACCTAACGCAGAAAAACCTAACCAAACCAAAAACCTAACCTAACCCATCCTAACCTAAACTAGCCGAAACTAACCTAAGCCTACCCAAGCTAATCCAACCTAACCCAACCAAACCTAATCCAACCTAACCCAACATAACCCAAACCAAAGTAACCTAACCTAACCCAACCCAACCTAACCTAATTCAAGCAAACCCAACCTAACCGACATTAACTTAACCCAACCCAAATCAACCCAACCCAGCTCAGCCTCACCTAACCTAACCTAAATTAACCCAACCTAACCCAACCCAACCTAACCTAACCCTAAACAACCAAACCTAACCTAACCCAACTTAACCTAACCTAACCCAACCCGACCCAAACTATGCTTATCTATCCCAAACCTTCCTATCCCAACCTAACCTAACCCAGCCCAATGTATCCTAACAAAAACCAACCTAACATAAACTACCCTAACCCAACCCAGCCCATAGGGTTAATTGGAGAGACATGGGAGAGGCCTTTGCCCTGCAGTGGGTGCAGTAAGGCAGATGATGATGATGAACCCAACCCAACCTAACCTAACCCAACTCAATCCAACCCAACTTAAACTAACCCAAATTAGCATAACCTAACCCAACACAACTTAATCTAACCTAACGCAACCCAACCTAGCCCAACACAACAAACCTAACACAACCCAACCCAATCCAACCAAACCTAACCTAATCTAACCTAACCCAATCTAACCCAAACCAACTTAACCTTACCTAACCCAACCCAAAACAACGTAACCTACCCCAACCCCAATTAACCTAACCCAAACAACCTAACCCAACCCAACATTACCTAACCTAACCGAACACAACTTAAACTTACCTAACCCAACCTAACCCATCACAACTTAAACTAACCTAACGCAGCAAAACCTAACCAAACCAAAAACCTAACCTATCCCATCCCAACCTAAACTAGCCGAAACTAACCTAAGCCTACCCAAGCTAATCCAACCTAACCCAACCAAACCTAATCCAACCTAACCCAACATAACCCAAACCAAAGTAACCTAACATAACCCAACCCAACCTAACCTAATTCAAGAAAACCCAACCTAACCGACATTAACCTAACCCAACCCAAGTCAACCCAACCCAGCTATGCCTCACCTAACCTAACCTAAATTAACCCAACCTAACCCAACCTAACCTAACCCTAAACAACAAAACCTAACCTAACCCTAAACAACAAAACCTAACCTAACCCAACTTAACCTAACCTAACCCAACCCGACCCAAACTATCCTTATCTATCCCAAATCTACCTATCCCAACCTAACCGACATTAACCCAACACAACCCAAGCCAACCCAACCTAACACAACCTAACCTAACCTTACATAACCCAACTCAACACAACCTAGCCTATCCTATCCCAACCCAACATTACCTAACCCATCACTACCCAAACCAACTCAACCTAACCGAACCTAACCCAAAGTTACCTAACCTAACCCAACCCAACTAACCTAACCCAAGCAAACCCAACCAAACCTACATTAATTTACCCCAACCCAAGTACACCCGACCAAACTCAACCTCACCTAACCTAACCTAACTTAACCCAACCTAACCCAATCCAACCTAACTTGACCCAACCCAACCAAACCTAACCTACCCCAACCCAAACTATCCTTACCTAACCCAAACCTACCTATCCCTACCTAACCTAACCCAGCCCAACCTATCCTAACCCTACCCAACCTTACATAAATTAACCTAACCCAACACAACCCAACCTAACCGAACCCAACTTAACCTAACCCAACCTAACATAACCAAATCGAGCCGAACCCAACCCAACCTAGCCTAATCCAAACCAACCTAACCCAACCTAACCTAACCTAACCCAACACAACTTAACCTTACCTAACCCAACACAACTTAACCTAACCTAACGCAACCCAACCTAGCCCAACACAACAAAACTAACACAACCCAACCTAATCCAACCAAACATAACCAAACCTAACCCAACATAACACCACACAACCCAGCATAACCCAACCTAACCCAGCATAACCCAACCCAACCTAACCCAACCCAAGCCAACCCAACCTAACCTAACCCAGACTAACCTAACCAATCCTAACCCATCCTAACCCAACGTATCCCAACCCAACACAACTTAACCTTACCTACACCAACGTAATCCAACACAAATTACCCTAACCTAATGCAGCCCAACATAACCGAACACAACAAACCTAACCTACGCCATTCCAACCTAACCTAACCCAAAACAACCTAATCCAACCTAACCCAACCTAACAAAACCCAACACAAGCTCGCCTAACCTAACTTAACCCAACCTAACCTAACTCAACCCAACCCAACCTAACCTAATCGAACCCAACCTAACCTTACCTAACATAACCCAACCCTTCTTATCCCAACATAACCCAACCTATTCTAACCCAACCAAACCTAACGTAACCTAACCTTACCTAACCCAACCCAAACCAACCAAACTTAACCCAACGCAGCCTAACCTAACCCAACCCAATCTAATCTAATCCCAACCCAACCTAACAAAACCATACTAACCTAACCCAACCCAAGCCAACCCAACCTAACCTAACCCAGACTAACCTAACCAAACCTAACCTAGCCTGACCCAACATAACCTAACGTTACCTAACTTAACCAAACCAAACCCAACCTTACCCAACAAAACATAACCTAACAAAGCATAACCCAACTCAAGCCAGCCTAACATAACCTATTCCAACCCAACCCCACCTTACATAACCTAACTGAACCCAAACTAACCTAACCTTACCCAACCAAACCTAATCCAAACCAACGCACCCTACCCCAACCTAATTCAACCTTACCTAACCCATCCTGACCAAACCCCACTACACCTATCGTAAATTTACCTTACCTAACACAACCCAAACCAACCCAACCTAACATAACCTTATATAACCCAACCCAACACAACCTAACCTAGCCTATCCTATCCCAACCCAAACCTACACTCAACCTAACCGAACCTAACCCAAAGTTACCTAACCTAATTCAGGCAAACCCAACCTAACCTACATTAAGCTAACCCAACCCAAGTCAACCCGTACCAAACTCAGCCTCACCTAACCTAACCTAACTTAACCCAAACTAACCCAACACAACCTAACCTAACCCAAACCAATCAAACCTAACCTAACCTCACCCAACCCAACCCAAATTAACCTTACCTAACCCAAACCTCCCTAAACCATCCAAACCTAATCCAACCTAACCTAACCTAACTCAACTCAACCCAACCTAACCTAATCAACCTAACCCAACCCAACATAACCTAACCTAACCCAACCCAAATTAACTCAACCCAATCTTAGCTACCTTAACCTAACCCAACCCAACTCACCCTAACCCAACCTAACCTAGCCCAACCCAATCTAACCCTACCTAACCTCACCAAACCCAACCCAACCAAACCTAACCCAACCTTACATAAGCTAACCTATTCCAACCCAACCCTTCCTTCCCAACCTAACCCAACCTATCCTATCCTAACCCAACCAAACCTAACGTAACCCAAACTTACCTAACCAAACCCAACCTAACCTAACCCAGACTAACCTAACCAAACCTAACCCAGTCTAACCCAAAACAACCTAACATTACCTAAATTAACCAAACCAAACCCAATCTTACCTAACAAAGCCTAACCTAACCAAACGCAACCCAACCTAACCAAACCAAACTCAACCTGACCTAACCGTACCTATCTTAGCCCAACCTAACCTAACAAAACATAACCCAACCAAACCCAACCTAACCTAACTTATCCCAACCCAACCCAGCCTGACATAACCTATTCCAAGCCAACCCCACCTTACATAACCTAACTGAACCCAAACTAACCTAACCTAACCCAACCCAACCTAACCCAAAGCTAATACAACCTTACCCAACCCAACCTAACCTAACCCAACCACCCCTAACGTAAATTAACGTTACCTATCCCAACCCAAACCAACTCAACCTGTCCGAACCTAACCCAAAGTTACCTAACCTAACCCAACCCAACCTAACCTAATTCAAGCAAACCCAACCTAACCGACATTAACCTAACCCAACCCAAGTCAACCCAACCCAGCTCAGCCTCACCTAACCTAACCTAAATTAACCCAACCTAACCTAGCCCTAAACAACCAAACCTAACCTAACCCAACTTAACCTAACCAAACCCAACCCGACCCAAACTATGCTTATCTATCCCAAACCTACCTATCCCAACCTAACCTAACCCAGCCTAACGTATCCTAACAAAAACCAACCTAACATAAATTACCCTAACCCAACCCAGCCCATAGGTTTAATTGGAGACATGGGAGAGGCCTTTGCCCTGCAGTGGGTGCAGTAAGGCTGATGATGATGATGATGAACCCAACCCAACCTAACCTAACCCAACCCAATCCAACCCAACTTAAACTAACCCAAATTAGCATAACCTAACCCAACACAACTTAATCTAACCTAACGCAACCCAACCTAGCCCAACACAACAAACCTAACACAACCCAACCCAATCCAACCAAACCTAACCTAATCTAACCTAACCCAATCTAACCCAAACCAACTTAACCTTACCTAACCCAACCCAAAACAATGTAACCTACCCCAACCCCAATTAACCTAACCCAAACAACCTAACCCAACCCAACCTTACCTAACCTAACCGAACACAACTTAAACTTACCTAACCCAACCTAACCCATCACAACTTAAACTAACCTAACGCAGCAAAACCTAACCAAACAAAAAACCTAACCTAACCCATCCCAACCTAAACTAGCCGAAACTAACCTAAGCCTACCCAAGCTAATCCAACCTAACCCAACCAAACCTAATCCAACCTAACCCAACATAACCCAAATTAAAGTAACCTAACCTAACCCAACCCAACCTAACCTAATTCAAGCAAACCCAACCTAACCGACATTAACTTAACCCAACCCAAGTCAACCCAACCCAGCTCAGCCACACCTAACCTAACCTAAATTAACCCAACCTAACCCAACCCAACCTAACCTAACCCTAAACAACCAAACCTAACCTAACCCAACTTAACCTAACCTAACCCAACCCGACCCAAACTATGCTTATCTATCCCAAACCTTCCTATCCCAACCTAACCTAACCCAGCCCAATGTATCCTAACAAAAACCAACCTAACATAAATTACCCCAACCCAACCCAGCCCATAGGTTTAATTGGAGAGACATGGGAGAGGCCTTTGCCCTGCAGTGGGTGCAGTAAGGCTGATGATGATGATGATGAACCCAACCCAACCTAACCTAACCCAACTCAATCCAACCCAACTTAAACTAACCCAAATTAGCATAACCTAACCCAACACAACTTAATCTAACCTAACGCAACCCAACCTAGCCCAACACAACAAACCTAACACAACCCAACCCAATCCAACCAAACCTAACCTAATCTAACCTAACCCAATCTAACCCAAACCAACTTAACCTTACCTAACCCAACCCAAAACAACGTAACCTACCCCAACCCCAATTAACCAAACCCAAACAACCTAACCCAACCCAACATTACCTAACCTAACCGAACACAACTTAAACTTACCTAACCCAACCTAACCCATCACAACTTAAACTAACCTAACGCAGCAAAACCTAACCAAACCAAAAACCTAACCTAACCCATCCCAACCTAAACTAGCCGAAACTAACCTAAGCCTACCCAAGCTAATCCAACCTAACCCAACCAAACCTAATCCAACCTAACCCAACATAACCCAAACCAAAGTAACCTAACCTAACCCAACCCAACCTAACCTAATTCAAGAAAACCCAACCTAACCGACATTAACCTAACCCAACACAAGTCAACCCAACCCAGCTATGCCTCACCTAACCTAACCTAAATTAACCCAACCTAACCCAACCCAACCTAACCTAACCCTAAACAACCAAACCTAACCTAACCCAACTTAACCTAACCTAACCCAACCCGACCCAAACTATCCTTATCTATCCCAAATCTACCTATCCCAACCTAACCGACATTAAACCAACACAACCCAAGCCAACCCAACCTAACCCAACCTAACCTAACCTTACATAACCCAACTCAACACAATCTAGCCTATCCTATCCCAACCCAACATTACCTAACCCATCACTACCCAAACCAACTCAACCTAACCGAACCTAACCCAAAGTTACCTAACCTAACCCAACCCAACTAACCTAACCCAAGCAAACCCAACCAAACCTACTATAATTTACCCCAACCCAAGTCAACCCGACCCAACTCAACCTCACCTAACCTAACCTAACTTAACCCAACCTAACCCAATCCAACCTAACTTGACCCAACCCAACCAAACCTAACCTACCCCAACCCAAACTATCCTTACCTAACCCAAACCTACCTAACCCTACCTAACCTAACCCAGCCCAACCTATCCTAACCCTACCCAACCTTACATAAATTAACCTAACCCAACACAACCCAACCTAATCGAACCCAACTTAACCTAACCCAACCTAACATAACCAAATCGAGCCGAACCCAACCCAACCTAACCTAATCCAAACCAACCTAACCCAACCTAACCTAACCTAACCCAACACAACTTAACCTTACCTAACCCAACACATTTTAACCTAACCTAACGCAACCCAACCTAGCCCAACACAACAAAACTAACACAACCCAACCTAATCCAACCAAACATAACCAAACCTAACCCAACATAACACCACACAACCCAGCATAACCCAACCTAACCCAACATAACCCAACCCAACCTAACCAAAACTAACTTAACCTAACCCAAACTAATCCAAACCAATGCAACCTAACCCAACCTAATCCAACCGAACGCAACATAACCTAACTGAACCTATCCCAACCCAACCCAACCTAATCCAACCCAGCCAAACCTAACCCAACCTAACCTAACCCAAAAACCTAACATAAATTAACGTTACCTAACACAACCGAAAGCAACCCAACCTAAACCAACCTAACCTAACCCAACCCAACCTAACGTAACCCATTCCAACCGAATCCTACCTAACCCAACCCAAACCAACCTAACCTAACCCAACCCAAGCTAACCCAACCTAACCTAACCCAACCAAACTGAAATTAACCTAACCCAAACCAACCTAATCGAACGCAACCTTACCTAACAAAACACATCACCTTGCCTAACCCAAACTAACCCAACCTAACACCACTTAACCTAACCTAACGCAGCTAAACCTAACCAAACCCAAAAAACCAAACCTACCCCATCCCAACCTAACCTAACCGAAACCAACCTAAGCCTACCCAAGCTAATACAACATAACCCAACGAAACCTAACCTAACCCAACCTAAGCTAACCTAACCCAACATAACCCAATACAATATAACCTAAACTAATTTAATCGAACCCAACCTAACCTAACCTCACCCAACCCAACCCCAACTAACCTTACCTTACCGAAACCTCCATAAACCAACCAAACTTAATCCAACCCAACCTAACCTAAACCAACCCAATCAAACGTAAATTAACCTTACCTAACCCAACCTAACCCAACCCAACCTAATGTAACTCAACCCAACCTAACCGTACCCTAACCTAACCTTAACCTAACCTTACCTAATCCAACCCACACCAACGCAACCTAACACAACCCATAACAACGTAACCTAACCAAACCCAATCTAATCTAACCCAACCTAAACCCACCCAACCTAACCTAACATAACCCAACCTTACCTTACCCAACCCAAGCCAACCCAACCTAACCTAACCCAGACTAACCTAACCAATCCTAACCCATCCTAACCCAACGTATCCCAACCCAACACAACTTAACCTTACCTACACCAACGTAATCCAAACAAATTAACCTAACCTAATGCAGCCCAACATAACCGAACACAACAAACCTAACCTACGCCATTCCAACCTAACCTAACCCAAACCAACCTAATCCAACCTAACCCAACCTAACAAAACCCAACACAAGCTCGCCTAACCTAACTTAACCCAACCTAACCTAACTCAACCCAACCCAACCTAACCTAATCGAACCCAACCTAACCTTACCTAACATAACACAACCCTTCTTATCCCAACATAACCCCACCTATTCTAACCCAACCAAACCTAACGTAACCTAACCTTACCTAACCCAACCCAAACCAACCAAACTTAACCCAACCCAGCCTAACCTAACCCAACCCAATCTAATCTAATCCCAACCCAACCTAACAAATCCATACTAACCTAACCCAACCCAAGCCAACCCGACCTAACCTAACCCAGACTAACCTAACCAAACCTAACCTAGCCTGACCCAACATAACCTAACGTTACCTAACTTAACCAAACCAAACCCAACCTTACCCAACAAAACATAACCTAACAAAGCATAACCCAACTCAAGCCAGCCTAACATAACCTATTCCAACCCAACCCCACCTTACATAACCTAACTGAACCCAAACTAACCTAAAAGGTTAGGTTACCTAACCTAACCTAACCTAACCTAACCTACCCTAACCTAACCTAACCTAACCTAACCTAACCTAACCTAACCTAACCTAGCCCAACCCAACCTAATCCAAACCAACGCACCCTACCCCAACCTAATTCAACCTTACCTAACCCATCCTGACCAAACCCCACTACACCTATCGTAAATTTACCTTACCTAACACAACCCAAACCAACCCAACCTAACATAACCTTATATAACCCAACCCAACACAACCTAACCTAGCCTATCCTATCCCAACCCAAACCTACTCAACCTAACCGAACCTAACCCAAAGTTACCTAACCTAACCCAACCCAACCTAACCTAATTCAGGCAAACCCAACCTAACCTACATTAAGCTAACCCAACCCAAGTCAACCCGACCAAACTTAGCCTCACCTAACCTAACCTAACTTAACCCAAACTAACCCAACACAACCTAACCTAACCCAAACCAATCAAACCTAACCTAACCTCACCCAACCCAACCCAAATTAACCTTACCTAACCCAAACCTCCCTAAACCATCCAATCCTAATCCAACCTAACCTAACCTAACTCAACTCAACCCAACCCAACCTAATCAACCTAACCCAACCCAACATAACCTAACCTACCCCAACCCAAATTAACTCAACCCAATCTTAGCTACCTTAACCTAACCCAACCCAACTCATCCTAACCCAACCTAACCTAGCCCAACCCAATCTAACCCTACCTAACCTCACCAAACCCAACCCAACCAAACCGAACCCAACCTTACATAAGCTAACCTATTCCAACCCAACCCTTCCTTCCCAACCTAACCCAACCTATCCTATCCTAACCCAACCAAACCTAACGTAACCCAAACTTACCTAACCAAACCCAACCTAACCTAACCCAGACTAAGCTAACCAAACCTAACCCATTCTAACCCAAAACAACCTAACATTACCTAAATTAACCAAACCAAACCCAATCTTACCTAACAAAGCCTAACCTAACCAAACGCAACCCAACCTAACCAAACCAAACTCAACCTGAACTAACCGTACCTATCTTAGCCCAACCTAACCTAACAAAACATAACCCAACCAAACCCAACCTAACCTAACTTATCCCAACCCAGCCCAGCCTGACATAACCTATTCCAAGCCAACCCCACCTTACATAACCTAACTGAACCCAAACTAACCTAACCTAACCCAACCCAACCTAACCCAAAGCTAATACAACCTTACCCAACCCAACCTAACCTAACCCAACCACCCCTAACGTAAATTAACGTTACCTATCCCAACCCAAACCAACTCAACCTGTCCGAACCTAACCCAAAGTTACCTAACCTAACCCAACCCAACCTAACCTAATTCAAGCAAACCCAACCTAACCGACATTAACCTAACCCAACCCAAGTCAACCCAACCCAGCTCAGCCTCACCTAACCTAACCTAAATTAACCCAACCTAACCCAACCCAACCTAACCTAGCCCTAAACAACCAAACCTAACCTAACCCAACTTAACCTAACCTAACCCAACCCGACCCAAACTATGCTTATCTATCCCAAACCTACCTATCCCAACCTAACCTAACCCAGCCTAACGTATCCTAACAAAAACCAACCTAACATAAATTACCCTAACCAAACCCAGCCCATAGGGTTAATTGGAGAGACATGGGAGAGGCCTTTGCCCTGCAGTGGGTGCAGTAAGGCTGATAATGATGATGATGAACCCAACCCATCCTAACCTAACCCAACCCAATCCAACCCAACTTAAACTAACCGAAATTAGCATAACCTAACCCAAC
Source organism: Amblyomma americanum (assembly GCF_052857255.1). Classification (NCBI taxonomy): domain Eukaryota; kingdom Metazoa; phylum Arthropoda; class Arachnida; order Ixodida; family Ixodidae; genus Amblyomma; species Amblyomma americanum. The sequence continues at coordinate 389,999,044 of NC_135497.1, read as the reverse complement.
ACAACTTAATCTAACCTAACGCAACCCAACCTAGCCCAACACAACAAACCTAACACAACCCAACCCAATCCAACCAAACCTAACCGAATCTAACCTAACCCAATCTAACCCAAACCAACTTAACCTTACCTAACCCAACCCAAAACAACGTAACCTACCCCAACCCCAATTAACCTAACCCAAACAACCTAACCCAACCCAACTTTACCTAACCTAACCGAACACAACTTAAACTTACCTAACCCAACCTAACCCATCACAACTTAAACTAACCTAACGCAGCAAAACCTAACCAAACCAAAAACCTAACCTAACCCATCCCAACCTAAACTAGCCGAAACTAACCTAAGCCTACCCAAGATAATCCAACCTAACCCAACCAAACCTAATCCAACCTAACCCAACATAACCCAAACCAAAGTAACCTAACCTAACCCAACCCAACCTAACCTAATTCAAGAAAACCCAACCTAACCGACATTAACCTAACCCAACACAAGTCAACCCAACCCAGCTATGCCTCACCTAACCTAACCTAAATTAACCCAACCTAACCCAACCCAACCTAACCTAACCCTAAACAACCAAACCTAACCTAACCCAACTTAACCTAACCTGAGCCAACCCGACCCAAACTATCCTTATCTATCCCAAATCTACCTACCCCAGCCTAACCGACATTAACCCAACACAACCCAAGCCAACCCAACCTAACCCAACCAAACCTAACCTTACATGACCCAACTCAACACAACCTAGCCTATCCTATCCCAACCCAACATTACCTAACCCATCACTACCCAAACCAACTCAACCTAACCGAACCTAACCCAAAGTTACCTAACCTAACCCAACCCAACTAACCTAACCCAAGCAAACCCAACCAAACCTACATTAATTTACCCCAACCCAAGTCAACCCGACCCAACTCAACCTCACCTAACCTAACCTAACTTAACCCAACCTAACCCAATCCAACCTAACTTGACCCAACCCAACCAAACCTAACCCATCCCAACCCAAACTATCCTTACCTAACCCAAACCTACCCATCCCTACCTAACCTAACCCAGCCCAACCTATCCTAACCCTACCCAACCTTACATAAATTAACCTAACCCAACACAACCCAACCTAACCGAACCCAACTTAACCTAACCCAACCTAACATAACCAAATCGAGCCGAACCCAACCCAACCTAGCCTAATCCAAACCAACCTAACCCAACCTAACCTAACCTAACCCAACACAACTTAACCTTACCTAACCCAACACAACTTAACCTAACCTAACGCAACCCAACCTAGCCCAACACAACAAAACTAACACAACCCAACCTAATCCAACCAAACATAACCAAACCTAACCCAACATAACACCACACAACCCAGCATAACCCAACCTAACCCAACCCAAGCCAACCCAACCTAACCTAACCCAGACTAACCTAACCAATCCTAACCCATCCTAACCCAACGTATCCCAACCCAACACAACTTAACCTTACCTACACCAACGTAATCCAACACAAATTACCCTAACCTAATGCAGCCCAACATAACCGAACACAACAAACCTAACCTACGCCATTCCAACCTAACCTAACCCAAAACAACCTAATCCAACCTAACCCAACCTAACAAAACCCAACACAAGCTCGCCTAACCTAACTTAACCCAACCTAACCTAACTCAACCCAACCCAACCTAACCTAATCGAACCCAACCTAACCTTACCTAACATAACCCAACCGTTCTTATCCCAACATAACCCAACCTATTCTAACCCAACCAAACCTAACGTAACCTAACCTTACCTAACCCAACCCAAACCAACCAAACTTAACCCAACCCAGCCTAACCTAACCCAACTTAATCTAATCTAATCCCAACCCAACCTAACAAAACCATACTAACCTAACCCAACCCAAGCCAACCCAACCTAACCTAACCCAGACTAACCTAACCAAACCTAACCTAGCCTGACCCAACATAACCTAACGTTACCTAACTTAACCAAACCAAACCCAACCTTACCCAACAAAACATAACCTAACAAAGCATAACCCAACTCAAGCCAGCCTAACATAACCTATTCCAACCCAACCCCACCTTACATAACCTAACTGAACCCAAACTAACCTAACCTTACCCAACCAAACCTAATCCAAACCAACGCACCCTACCCCAACCTAATTCAACCTTACCTAACCCATCCTGACCAAACCCCACTACACCTATCGTAAATTTACCTTACCTAACACAACCCAAACCAACCCAACCTAACATAACCTTATATAACCCAACCCAACACAACCTAACCTAGCCTATCCTATTCCAACCCAAACCTACACTCAACCTAACCGAACCTAACCCAAAGTTACCTAACCTAACCCAACCCAACCTAACCTAATTCAGGCAAACCCAACCTAACCTACATTAAGCTAACCCAACCCAAGTCAACCCGACCAAACTCAGCCTCACCTAACCTAACCTAACTTAACCCAAACTAGCCCAACACAACCTAACCTAACCCAAACCAATCAAACCTAACCTAACCTCACCCAACCCAACCCAAATTAACCTTACCTAACCCAAACCTCCCTAAACCATCCAAACCTAATCCAACCTAACCTAACCTAACTCAACTCAACCCAACTAACCTAATCAACCTAACCCAACCCAACATAACCTAACCTACCCCAACCCAAATTAACTCAACCCAATCTTAGCTACCTTAACCTAACCCAACCCAACCCACCCTAACCCAACCTAACCTAGCCCAACCCAATCTAACCTACCTAACCTCACCAAACCCAACCCAACCAAACCTAACCCAACCTTACATAAGCTAACCTATTCCAACCCAACCCTTCCTTCCCAACCTAACCCAACCTATCCTATCCTAACCCAACCAAACCTAACGTAACCCAAACTTACCTAACCAAACCCAACCTAACCTAACCCAGACTAAGCTAACCAAACCTAACCCAGTCTAACCGAAAACAACCTAACATTACCTAAATTAACCAAACCAAACCCAATCTTACCTAACAAAGCCTAACCTAACCAAACGCAACCCAACCTAACCAAACCAAACTCAACCTGAACTAACCGCACCTATCTTAGCCCAACCTAACCTAACAAAACATAACCCAACCAAACCCAACCTAACCTAACTTATCCCAACCCAGCCCAGCCTGACATAACCTATTCCAAGCCAACCCCACCTTACATAACCTAACTGAACCCAAACTAACCTAACCTAACCCAACCCAACCTAACCCAAAGCTAATACAACCTTACCCAACCCAACCTTACCTAACCCAACCACCCCTAACGTAAATTAACGTTACCTATCCCAACCCAAACCAACTCAACCTGTCCGAACCTAACCCAAAGTTACCTAACCTAACCCAACCCAACCTAACCTAATTCAAGCAAACCCAACCTAACCGACATTAACCTAACCCAACCCAAGTCAACCCAACCCAGCTCAGCCTCACCTAACCTAACCTAAATTAACCCAACCTAACCCAACCCAACCTAACCTAGCCCTAAACAACCAAACCTAACCTAACCCAACTTAACCTAACCTAACCCAACCCTACCCAAACTATGCTTATCTATCCCAAACCTACCTATCCCAACCTAACCTAACCCAGCCTAACGTATCCTAACAAAAACCAACCTAACATAAATTACCCTAACCCAACCCAGCCCATAGGGTTAATTGGAGAGACATGGGAGAGGCCTTTGCCCTGCAGTGGGTGCAGTAAGGCTGATGATGATGATGATGAACCCAACCCAACCTAACCTAACCCTATCCAATCCAACCCAACTTAAACTAACCCAAATTAGCATAACCTAACCCCACACAACTTAATCTAACCTAACGCAACCCAACCTAGCCCAACACAACAAACCTAACACAACCCAACCCAATGCAACCAAACCTAACCTAATCTAACCTAACCCAATCTAACCCAAACCAACTTAACCTTACCTAACCCAACCCAAAACAATGTAACCTACCCCAACCCCAATTAACCTAACCCAAACAACCTAACCCAACCCAACCTTACCTAATCTAACCGAACACAACTTCAACTTACCTAACCCAACCTAACCCATCACAACTTAAACTAACCTAACGCAGCAAAACCTAACCAAACCAAAAACCTAACCTAACCCATCCCAACCTAAACTAGCCGAAACTAACCTAAGCCTACCCAAGCTAATCCAACCTAACCCAACCAAACCTAATCCAACCTAACCCAACATAACCCAAACCAAAGTAACCTAACCTAACCCAACCCAACCTAACCTAATTCAAGCAAACCCAACCTAACCGACATTAACTTAACCCAACCCAAGTCAACCCAACCCAGCTCAGCCTCACCTAACCTAACCTAAATTAACCCAACCTAACCCAACCCAACCTAACCTAACCCTAAACAACCAAACCTAACCTAACCCAACTTAACCTAACCTAACCCAACCCGACCCAAACTATGCTTATCTATCCCAAACCTTCCTATCCCAACCTAACCTAACCCAGCCCAATGTATCCTAACAAAAACCAACCTAACATAAATTACCCTAACCCAACCCAGCCCATAGGTTTAATTGGAGAGACATGGGAGAGGCCTTTGCCCTGCAGTGGGTGCAGAAAGGCTGATGATGATGATGATGATGATGATGAACCCAACCCAACCTAACCTAACCCAACCCAATCCAACCCAACTTAAACTAACCCAAATTAGCATAACCTAACCCAACACAACTTAATCTAACCTAACGCAACCCAACCTAGCCCAACACAACAAACCTAACACAACCCAACCCAATCCAACCAAACCTAACCTAATCTAACCTAACCCAATCTAACCCAAACCAACTTAACCTTACCTAAACCAACCCAAAACAACGTAACCTACCCCAACCCCAATTAACCAAACCCAAACAACCTAACCCAACCCAACATTACCTAACCTAACCGAACACAACTTAAACTTACCTAACCCAACCTAACCCATCACAACTTAAACTAACCTAACGCAGCAAAACCTAACCAAACCAAAAACCTAACCTAACCCATCCCAACCTAAACTAGCCGAAACTAACCTAAGCCTACCCAAGCTAATCCAACCTAACCCAACCAAACCTAATCCAACCTAACCCAACATAACCCAAACCAAAGTAACCTAACCTAACCCAACCCAACCTAACCTAATTCAAGCAAACCCAACCTAACCGACATTAACTTAACCCAACCCAAGTCAACCCAACCCAGCTCAGCCTCACCTAACCTAACCTAAATTAACCCAACCTAACCCAACCCAACCTAACCTAACCCTAAACAACCAAACCTAACCTAACCCAACTTAACCTAACCTAACCCAACCCGACCCAAACTATGCTTATCTATCGCAAACCTTCCTATCCCAACCTAACCTAACCCAGCCCAATGTATCCTAACAAAAACCAACCTAACATAAATTACCCTAACCCAACCCAGCCCATAGGTTTAATTGGAGAGACATGGGAGAGGCCTTTGCCCTGCAGTGGGTGCAGAAAGGCTGATGATGATGATGATGATGAACCCAACCCAACCTAACCTAACCCAACCCAATCCAACCCAACTTAAACTAACCCAAATTAGCATAACCTAACCCAACACAACTTAATCTAACCTAACGCAACCCAACCTAGCCCAACACAACAAACCTAACACAACCCAACCCAATCCAACCAAACCTAACCTAATCTAACCTAACCCAATCTAACCCAAACCAACTTAACCTTACCTAACCCAACCCAAAACAATGTAACCTACCCCAACCCCAATTAACCTAACCCAAACAACCTAACCCAACCCAACCTTACCTAACCTAACCGAACACAACTTAAACTTACCTAACCCAACCTAACCCATCACAACTTAAACTAACCTAACGCAGCAAAACCTAACCAAACCAAAAACCTAACCTAACCCATCCCAACCTAAACTAGCCGAAACTAACCTAAGCCTACCCAAGCTAATCCAACCTAACCCAACCAAACCTAATCCAACCTAACCCAACATAACCCAAATTAAAGTAACCTAACCTAACCCAACCCAACCTAACCTAATTCAAGCAAACCCAACCTAACCGACATTAACTTAACCCAACCCAAGTCAACCCAACCCAGCTCAGCCACACCTAACCTAACCTAAATTAACCCAACCTAACCCAACCCAACCTAACCTAACCCTAAACAACCAAACCTAACCTAACCCAACTTAACCTAACCTAACCCAACCCGACCCAAACTATGCTTATCTATCCCAAACCTTCCTATCCCAACCTAACCTAACCCAGCCCAATGTATCCTAACAAAAAACAACCTAACATAAATTACCCCAACCCAACCCAGCCCATAGGTTTAATTGGAGAGACATGGGAGAGGCCTTTGCCCTGCAGTGGGTGCAGTAAGGCTGATGATGATGATGATGAACCCAACCCAACCTAACCTAACCCAACTCAATCCAACCCAACTTAAACTAACCCCAATTAGCATAACCTAACCCAACACAACTTAATCTAACCTAACGCAACCCAACCTAGCCCAACACAACAAACCTAACACAACCCAACCCAATCCAACCAAACCTAACCTAATCTAACCTAACCCAATCTAACCGAAACCAACTTAACCTTACCTAACCCAACCCAAAACAATGTAACCTACCCCAACCCCAATTAACCTAACCCAAACAACCTAACCCAACCCAACCTTACCTAACCTAACCGAACACAACTTAAACTTACCTAACCCAACCTAACCCATCACAACTTAAACTAACCTAACGCAGCAAAACCTAACCAAACCAAAAACCTAACCTAACCCATCCCAACCTAAACTAGCCGAAACTAACCTAAGCCTACCCAAGCTAATCCAACCTAACCCAACCAAACCTAATCCAACCTAACCCAACATAACCCAAATTAAAGTAACCTAACCTAACCCAACCCAACCTAACCTAATTCAAGCAAACCCAACCTAACCGACATTAACTTAACCCAACCCAAGTCAACCCAACAAAGCTCAGCCTCACCTAACCTAACCTAAATTAACCCAACCTAACCCAACCCAACCTAACCTAACCCTAAACAACCAAACCTAACCTAACCCAACTTAACCTAACCTAACCCAACCCGACCCAAACTATGCTTATCTATCCCAAACCTTCCTATCCCAACCTAATCTAACCCAGCCCAATGTATCCTAACAAAAACCAACCTAACATAAATTACCCTAACCCAACCCAGCCCATAGGTTTAATTGGAGAGACATGGGAGAGGCCTTTGCCCTGCAGTGGGTGCAGTAAGGCTGATGATGATGATGATGAACCCAACCCAACCTAACCTAACCCAACTCAATCCAACCCAACTTAAACTAACCCAAATTAGCATAACCTAACCCAACACAACTTAATCTAACCTAACGAAACCCAACCTAGCCCAACACAACAAACCTAACACAACCCAACCCAATCCAACCAAACCTAACCGAATCTAACCTAACCCAATCTAACCCAAACCAACTTAACCTTACCTAACCCAACCCAAAACAACGTAACCTACCCCAACCCCAATTAACCTAACCCAAACAACCTAACCCAACCCAACTTTACCTAACCTAACCGAACACAACTTAAACTTACCTAACCCAACCTAACCCATCACAACTTAAACTAACCTAACGCAGCAAAACCTAACCAAACCAAAAACCTAACCTAACCCATCCCAACCTAAACTAGCCGAAACTAACCTAAGCCTACCCAAGCTAATCCAACCTAACCCAACTAAACCTATTCCAACCTAACCCAACATAACCCAAACCAAAGTAACCTAACCTAACCCAACCCAACCTAACCTAATTCAAGAAAACCCAACCTAACCGACATTAACCTAACCCAACACAACATAACCTAACCTAATGCAGGCAAACCCAACCTAACCTACATTAAGCTAACCCAACCCAAGTCAACCCGACCAAACTCAGCCTCACCTAACCTAACCTAAATTAACCCAACCTAACCCAACCCAACCTAACCTAACCCTAAACAACCAAACCTAACCTAACCCAACTTAACCTAACCTAACCCAACCCGAACCAAACTATCCTTATCTATCCCAAATCTACCTATCCCAACCTAACCGACATTAAACCAACACAACCCAAGCCAACCCAACCTAACCCAACCTAACCTAACCTTACATAACCCAACTCAACACAATCTAGCCTATCCTATCCCAACCCAACATTACCTAACCCATCACTACCCAAACCAACTCAACCTAACCGAACCTAACCCAAAGTTACCTAACCTAACCCAACCCAACTAACCCAAGCAAACCCAACCAAACCTACTATAATTTACCCCAACCCAAGTCAACCCGACCCAACTCAACCTCACCTAACCTAACCTAACTTAACCCAACCTAACCCAATCCAACCTAACTTGACCCAACCCAACCAAACCTAACCTACCCCAACCCAAACTATCCTTACCTAACCCAAACCTACCTATCCCTACCTAACCTAACCCAGCCCAACCTATCCTAACCCTACCCAACCTTACATAAATTAACCTAACCCAACACAACCCAACCTAATCGAACCCAACTTAACCTAACCCAACCTAACATAACCAAATCGAGCCGAACCCAACCCAACCTAACCTAATCCAAACCAACCTAACCCAACCTAACCTAACCTAACCCAACACAACTTAACCTTACCTAACCCAACACATTTTAACCTAACCTAACGCAACCCAACCTAGCCCAACACAACAAAACTAACACAACCCAACCTAATCCAACCAAACATAACCAAACCTAACCCAACATAACACCACACAACCCAGCATAACCCAACCTAACCCAACATAACCCAACCCAACCTAACCAAAACTAACTTAACCTAACCCAAACTAATCCAAACCAATGCAACCTAACCCAACCTAATCCAACCGAACGCAACATAACCTAACTGAACCTATCCCAACCCAACCCAACCTAATCCAACCCAGCCAAACCTAACCCAACCTAACCTAACCCAAAAAACCTAACATAAATTAACGTTACCTAACACAACCGAAAGCAACCCAACCTAAACCAACCTAACCTAACCCAACCCAACCTAACGTAACCCATTCCAACCGAATCCTACCTAACCCAACCCAAACCAACCTAACCTAACCCAACCCAAGCTAACCCAACCTAACCTAACCCAACCAAACTGAAATTAACCTAACCCAAACCAACCTAATCGAACGCAACCTTACTTAACAAAACACATCACCTTGCCTAACCCAAACTAACCCAACCTAACACCACTTAACCTAACCTAACGCAGCTAAACCTAACCAAACCCAAAAAACCAAACCTACCCCATCCCAACCTAACCTAACCGAAACCAACCTAAGCCTACCCAAGCTAATACAACATAACCCAACGAAACCTAACCTAACCCAACCTAAGCTAACCTAACCCAACATAACCCAATACAATATAACCTAAACTAATTTAATCGAACCCAACCTAACCTAACCTCACCCAACCCAACCCCAACTAACCTTACCTTACCGAAACCTCCATAAACCAACCAAACTTAATCCAACCCAACCTAACCTAAACCAACCCAATCAAACGTAAATTAACCTTACCTAACCCAACCTAACCCAACCCAACCTAATGTAACTCAACCCAACCTAACCGTACCCTAACCTAACCTTAACCTAACCTTACCTAATCCAACCCACACCAACGCAACCTAACACAACCCATAACAATGTAACCTAACCAAACCCAATCTAATCTAACCCAACCTAAACCCACCCAACCTAACCTAACATAACCCAACCTTACCTTACCCAACCCAAGCCAACCCAACCTAACCTAACCCAGACTAACCTAACCAATCCTAACCCATCCTAACCCAACGTATCCCAACCCAACACAACTTAACCTTACCTACACCAACGTAATCCAAACAAATTAACCTAACCTAATGCAGCCCAACATAACCGAACACAACAAACCTAACCTACGCCATTCCAACCTAACCTAACCCAAACCAACCTAATCCAACCTAACCCAACCTAACAAAACCCAACACAAGCTCGCCTAACCTAACTTAACCCAACGTAACCTAACTCAACCCAACCCAACCTAACCTAATCGAACCCAACCTAACCTTACCTAACATAACACAACCCTTCTTATCCCAACATATCCCAACCTATTCTAACCCAACCAAACCTAACGTAACCTAACCTTACCTAACCCAACCCAAACCAACCAAACTTAACCCAACCCAGCCTAACCTAACCCAACCCAATCTAATCTAATCCCAACCCAACCTAACAAATCCATACTAACCTAACCCAACCCAAGCCAACCCAACCTAACCTAACCCAGACTAACCTAACCAAACCTAACCTAGCCTGACCCAACATAACCTAACGTTACCTAACTTAACCAAACCAAACCCAACCTTACCCAACAAAACATAACCTAACAAAGCATAACCCAACTCAAGCCAGCCTAACATAACCTATTCCAACCCAACCCCACCTTACATAACCTAACTGAACCCAAACTAACCTAACCTTACCCAACCAAACCTAATCCAAACCAACGCACCCTACCCCAACCTAATTCAACCTTACCTAACCCATCCTGACCAAACCCCACTACACCTATCGTAAATTTACCTTACCTAACACAACCCAAACCAACCCAACCTAACATAACCTTATATAACCCAACCCAACACAACCTAACCTAGCCTATCCTATTCCAACCCAAACCTACACTCAACCTAACCGAACCTAACCCAAAGTTACCTAACCTAACCCAACCTAACCTACATTAAGCTAACCCAACCCAAGTCAACCCGACCAAACTCAGCCTCACCTAACCTAACCTAACTTAACCCAAACTAGCCCAACACAACCTAACCTAACCCAAACCAATCAAACCTAACCTAACCTCACCCAACCCAACCCAAATTAACCTTACCTAACCCAAACCTCCCTAAACCATCCAAACCTAATCCAACCTAACCTAACCTAACTCAACTCAACCCAACTAACCTAATCAACCTAACCCAACCCAACATAACCTAACCTACCCCAACCCAAATTAACTCAACCCAATCTTAGCTACCTTAACCTAACCCAACCCAACCCACCCTAACCCAACCTAACCTAGCCCAACCCAATCTAACCCTACCTAACCTCACCAAACCCAACCCAACCAAACCTAACCCAACCTTACATAAGCTAACCTATTCCAACCCAACCCTTCCTTCCCAACCTAACCCAACCTATCCTATCCTAACCCAACCAAACCTAACGTAACCCAAACTTACCTAACCAAACCCAACCTAACCTAACCCAGACTAAGCTAACCAAACCTAACCCAGTCTAACCCAAAACAACCTAACATTACCTAAATTAACCAAACCAAACCCAATCTTACCTAACAAAGCCTAACCTAACCAAACGCAACCCAACCTAACCAAACCAAACTCAACCTGAACTAACCGCACCTATCTTAGCCCAACCTAACCTAACAAAACATAACCCAACCAAACCCAACCTAACCTAACTTATCCCAACCCAGCCCAGCCTGACATAACCTATTCCAAGCCAACCCCACCTTACATAACCTAACTGAACCCAAACTAACCTAACCTAACCCAACCCAACCTAACCCAAAGCTAATACAACCTTACCCAACCCAACCTTACCTAACCCAACCACCCCTAACGTAAATTAACGTTACCTATCCCAACCCAAACCAACTCAACCTGTCCGAACCTAACCCAAAGTTACCTAACCTAACCCAACCCAACCTAACCTAATTCAAGCAAACCCAACCTAACCGACATTAACCTAACCCAACCCAAGTCAACCCAACCCAGCTCAGCCTCACCTAACCTAACCTAAATTAACCCAACCTAACCCAACCCAACCTAACCTAGCCCTAAACAACCAAACCTAACCTAACCCAACTTAACCTAACCTAACCCAACCCTACCCAAACTATGCTTATCTATCCCAAACCTACCTATCCCAACCTAACCTAACCCAGCCTAACGTATCCTAACAAAAACCAACCTAACATAAATTACCCTAACCCAACCCAGCCCATAGGGTTAATTGGAGAGACATGGGAGAGGCCTTTGCCCTGCAGTGGGTGCAGTAAGGCTGATGATGATGATGATGAACCCAACCCAACCTAACCTAACCCTATCCAATCCAACCCAACTTAAACTAACCCAAATTAGCATAACCTAACCCCACACAACTTAATCTAACCTAACGCAACCCAACCTAGCCCAACACAACAAACCTAACACAACCCAACCCAATGCAACCAAACCTAACCTAATCTAACCTAACCCAATCTAACCCAAACCAACTTAACCTTACCTAACCCAACCCAAAACAATGTAACCTACCCCAACCCCAATTAACCTAACCCAAAAAACCTAACCCAACCCAACCTTACCTAATCTAACCGAACACAACTTCAACTTACCTAACCCAACCTAACCCATCACAACTTAAACTAACCTAACGCAGCAAAACCTAACCAAACCAAAAACCTAACCTAACCCATCCCAACCTAAACTAGCCGAAACTAACCTAAGCCTACCCAAGCTAATCCAACCTAACCCAACCAAACCTAATCCAACCTAACCCAACATAACCCAAACCAAAGTAACCTAACCTAACCCAACCCAACCTAACCTAATTCAAGCAAACCCAACCTAACCGACATTAACTTAACCCAACCCAAGTCAACCCAACCCAGCTCAGCCTCACCTAACCTAACCTAAATTAACCCAACCTAACCCAACCCAACCTAACCTAACCCTAAACAACCAAACCTAACCTAACCCAACTTAACCTAACCTAACCCAACCCGACCCAAACTATGCTTATCTATCCCAAACCTTCCTATCCCAACCTAACCTAACCCAGCCCAATGTATCCTAACAAAAACCAACCTAACATAAATTACCCTAACCCAACCCAGCCCATAGGTTTAATTGGAGAGACATGGGAGAGGCCTTTGCCCTGCAGTGGGTGCAGAAAGGCTGATGATGATGATGATGATGATGATGAACCCAACCCAACCTAACCTAACCCAACCCAATCCAACCCAACTTAAACTAACCCAAATTAGCATAACCTAACCCAACACAACTTAATCTAACCTAACGCAACCCAACCTAGCCCAACACAACAAACCTAACACAACCCAACCCAATCCAACCAAACCTAACCTAATCTAACCTAACCCAATCTAACCCAAACCAACTTAACCTTACCTAAACCAACCCAAAACAACGTAACCTACCCCAACCCCAATTAACCAAACCCAAACAACCTAACCCAACCCAACATTACCTAACCTAACCGAACACAACTTAAACTTACCTAACCCAACCTAACCCATCACAACTTAAACTAACCTAACGCAGCAAAACCTAACCAAACCAAAAACCTAACCTAACCCATCCCAACCTAAACTAGCCGAAACTAACCTAAGCCTACCCAAGCTAATCCAACCTAACCCAACCAAACCTAATCCAACCTAACCCAACATAACCCAAACCAAAGTAACCTAACCTAACCCAACCCAACCTAACCTAATTCAAGCAAACCCAACCTAACCGACATTAACTTAACCCAACCCAAGTCAACCCAACCCAGCTCAGCCTCACCTAACCTAACCTAAATTAACCCAACCTAACCCAACCCAACCTAACCTAACCCTAAACAACCAAACCTAACCTAACCCAACTTAACCTAACCTAACACAACCCGACCCAAACTATGCTTATCTATCCCAAACCTTCCTATCCCAACCTAACCTAACCCAGCCCAATGTATCCTAACAAAAACCAACCTAACATAAATTACCCTAACCCAACCCAGCCCATAGGTTTAATTGGAGAGACATGGGAGAGGCCTTTGCCCTGCAGTGGGTGCAGAAAGGCTGATGATGATGATGATGATGAACCCAACCCAACCTAACCTAACCCAACCCAATCCAACCCAACTTAAACTAACCCAAATTAGCATAACCTAACCCAACACAACTTAATCTAACCTAACGCAACCCAACCTAGCCCAACACAACAAACCTAACACAACCCAACCCAATCCAACCAAACCTAACCTAATCTAACCTAACCCAATCTAACCCAAACCAACTTAACCTTACCTAACCCAACCCAAAACAATGTAACCTACCCCAACCCCAATTAACCTAACCCAAACAACCTAACCCAACCCAACCTTACCTAACCTAACCGAACACAACTTAAACTTACCTAACCCAACCTAACCCATCACAACTTAAACTAACCTAACGCAGCAAAACCTAACCAAACCAAAAACCTAACCTAACCCATCCCAACCTAAACTAGCCGAAACTAACCTAAGCCTACCCAAGCTAATCCAACCTAACCCAACCAAACCTAATCCAACCTAACCCAACATAACCCAAATTAAAGTAACCTAACCTAACCCAACCCAACCTAACCTAATTCAAGCAAACCCAACCTAACCGACATTAACTTAACCCAACCCAAGTCAACCCAACCCAGCTCAGCCACACCTAACCTAACCTAAATTAACCCAACCTAACCCAACCCAACCTAACCTAACCCTAAACAACCAAACCTAACCTAACCCAACTTAACCTAACCTAACCCAACCCGACCCAAACTATGCTTATCTATCCCAAACCTTCCTATCCCAACCTAACCTAACCCAGCCCAATGTATCCTAACAAAAACCAACCTAACATAAATTACCCCAACCCAACCCAGCCCATAGGTTTAATTGGAGAGACATGGGAGAGGCCTTTGCCCTGCAGTGGGTGCAGTAAGGCTGATGATGATGATGATGAACCCAACCCAACCTAACCTAACCCAACTCAATCCAACCCAACTTAAACTAACCCCAATTAGCATAACCTAACCCAACACAACTTAATCTAACCTAACGCAACCCAACCTAGCCCAACACAACAAACCTAACACAACCCAACCCAATCCAACCAAACCTAACCTAATCTAACCTAACCCAATCTAACCGAAACCAACTTAACCTTACCTAACCCAACCCAAAACAATGTAACCTACCCCAACCCCAATTAACCTAACCCAAACAACCTAACCCAACCCAACCTTACCTAACCTAACCGAACACAACTTAAACTTACCTAACCCAACCTAACCCATCACAACTTAAACTAACCTAACGCAGCAAAACCTAACCAAACCAAAAACCTAACCTAACCCATCCCAACCTAAACTAGCCGAAACTAACCTAAGCCTACCCAAGCTAATCCAACCTAACCCAACCAAACCTAATCCAACCTAACCCAACATAACCCAAATTAAAGTAACCTAACCTAACCCAACCCAACCTAACCTAATTCAAGCAAACCCAACCTAACCGACATTAACTTAACCCAACCCAAGTCAACCCAACAAAGCTCAGCCTCACCTAACCTAACCTAAATTAACCCAACCTAACCCAACCCAACCTAACCTAACCCTAAACAACCAAACCTAACCTAACCCAACTTAACCTAACCTAACCCAACCCGACCCAAACTATGCTTATCTATCCCAAACCTTCCTATCCCAACCTAATCTAACCCAGCCCAATGTATCCTAACAAAAACCAACCTAACATAAATTACCCTAACCCAACCCAGCCCATAGGTTTAATTGGAGAGACATGGGAGAGGCCTTTGCCCTGCAGTGGGTGCAGTAAGGCTGATGATGATGATGATGAACCCAACCCAACCTAACCTAACCCAACTCAATCCAACCCAACTTAAACTAACCCAAATTAGCATAACCTAACCCAACACAACTTAATCTAACCTAACGAAACCCAACCTAGCCCAACACAACAAACCTAACACAACCCAACCCAATCCAACCAAACCTAACCGAATCTAACCTAACCCAATCTAACCCAAACCAACTTAACCTTACCTAACCCAACCCAAAACAACGTAACCTACCCCAACCCCAATTAACCTAACCCAAACAACCTAACCCAACCCAACTTTACCTAACCTAACCGAACACAACTTAAACTTACCTAACCCAACCTAACCCATCACAACTTAAACTAACCTAACGCAGCAAAACCTAACCAAACCAAAAACCTAACCTAACCCATCCCAACCTAAACTAGCCGAAACTAACCTAAGCCTACCCAAGCTAATCCAACCTAACCCAACTAAACCTATTCCAACCTAACCCAACATAACCCAAACCAAAGTAACCTAACCTAACCCAACCCAACCTAACCTAATTCAAGAAAACCCAACCTAACCGACATTAACCTAACCCAACACAACATAACCTAACCTAATGCAGGCAAACCCAACCTAACCTACATTAAGCTAACCCAACCCAAGTCAACCCGACCAAACTCAGCCTCACCTAACCTAACCTAAATTAACCCAACCTAACCCAACCCAACCTAACCTAACCCTAAACAACCAAACCTAACCTAACCCAACTTAACCTAACCTAACCCAACCCGAACCAAACTATCCTTATCTATCCCAAATCTACCTATCCCAACCTAACCGACATTAAACCAACACAACCCAAGCCAACCCAACCTAACCCAACCTAACCTAACCTTACATAACCCAACTCAACACAATCTAGCCTATCCTATCCCAACCCAACATTACCTAACCCATCACTACCCAAACCAACTCAACCTAACCGAACCTAACCCAAAGTTACCTAACCTAACCCAACCCAACTAACCCAAGCAAACCCAACCAAACCTACTATAATTTACCCCAACCCAAGTCAACCCGACCCAACTCAACCTCACCTAACCTAACCTAACTTAACCCAACCTAACCCAATCCAACCTAACTTGACCCAACCCAACCAAACCTAACCTACCCCAACCCAAACTATCCTTACCTAACCCAAACCTACCTATCCCTACCTAACCTAACCCAGCCCAACCTATCCTAACCCTACCCAACCTTACATAAATTAACCTAACCCAACACAACCCAACCTAATCGAACCCAACTTAACCTAACCCAACCTAACATAACCAAATCGAGCCGAACCCAACCCAACCTAACCTAATCCAAACCAACCTAACCCAACCTAACCTAACCTAACCCAACACAACTTAACCTTACCTAACCCAACACATTTTAACCTAACCTAACGCAACCCAACCTAGCCCAACACAACAAAACTAACACAACCCAACCTAATCCAACCAAACATAACCAAACCTAACCCAACATAACACCACACAACCCAGCATAACCCAACCTAACCCAACATAACCCAACCCAACCTAACCAAAACTAACTTAACCTAACCCAAACTAATCCAAACCAATGCAACCTAACCCAACCTAATCCAACCGAACGCAACATAACCTAACTGAACCTATCCCAACCCAACCCAACCTAATCCAACCCAGCCAAACCTAACCCAACCTAACCTAACCCAAAAAACCTAACATAAATTAACGTTACCTAACACAACCGAAAGCAACCCAACCTAAACCAACCTAACCTAACCCAACCCAACCTAACGTAACCCATTCCAACCGAATCCTACCTAACCCAACCCAAACCAACCTAACCTAACCCAACCCAAGCTAACCCAACCTAACCTAACCCAACCAAACTGAAATTAACCTAACCCAAACCAACCTAATCGAACGCAACCTTACTTAACAAAACACATCACCTTGCCTAACCCAAACTAACCCAACCTAACACCACTTAACCTAACCTAACGCAGCTAAACCTAACCAAACCCAAAAAACCAAACCTACCCCATCCCAACCTAACCTAACCGAAACCAACCTAAGCCTACCCAAGCTAATACAACATAACCCAACGAAACCTAACCTAACCCAACCTAAGCTAACCTAACCCAACATAACCCAATACAATATAACCTAAACTAATTTAATCGAACCCAACCTAACCTAACCTCACCCAACCCAACCCCAACTAACCTTACCTTACCGAAACCTCCATAAACCAACCAAACTTAATCCAACCCAACCTAACCTAAACCAACCCAATCAAACGTAAATTAACCTTACCTAACCCAACCTAACCCAACCCAACCTAATGTAACTCAACCCAACCTAACCGTACCCTAACCTAACCTTAACCTAACCTTACCTAATCCAACCCACACCAACGCAACCTAACACAACCCATAACAATGTAACCTAACCAAACCCAATCTAATCTAACCCAACCTAAACCCACCCAACCTAACCTAACATAACCCAACCTTACCTTACCCAACCCAAGCCAACCCAACCTAACCTAACCCAGACTAACCTAACCAATCCTAACCCATCCTAACCCAACGTATCCCAACCCAACACAACTTAACCTTACCTACACCAACGTAATCCAAACAAATTAACCTAACCTAATGCAGCCCAACATAACCGAACACAACAAACCTAACCTACGCCATTCCAACCTAACCTAACCCAAACCAACCTAATCCAACCTAACCCAACCTAACAAAACCCAACACAAGCTCGCCTAACCTAACTTAACCCAACGTAACCTAACTCAACCCAACCCAACCTAACCTAATCGAACCCAACCTAACCTTACCTAACATAACACAACCCTTCTTATCCCAACATATCCCAACCTATTCTAACCCAACCAAACCTAACGTAACCTAACCTTACCTAACCCAACCCAAACCAACCAAACTTAACCCAACCCAGCCTAACCTAACCCAACCCAATCTAATCTAATCCCAACCCAACCTAACAAATCCATACTAACCTAACCCAACCCAAGCCAACCCAACCTAACCTAACCCAGACTAACCTAACCAAACCTAACCTAGCCTGACCCAACATAACCTAACGTTACCTAACTTAACCAAACCAAACCCAACCTTACCCAACAAAACATAACCTAACAAAGCATAACCCAACTCAAGCCAGCCTAACATAACCTATTCCAACCCAACCCCACCTTACATAACCTAACTGAACCCAAACTAACCTAAAAGGTTAGGTTACCTAACCTAACCTAACCTAACCTAACCTACCCTAACCTAACCTAACCTAACCTAACCTAACCCAACCCAACCTAATCCAAACCAACGCACCCTACCCCAACCTAATTCAACCTTACCTAACCCATCCTGACCAAACCCCACTACACCTATCGTAAATTTACCTTACCTAACACAACCCAAACCAACCCAACCTAACATAACCTTATATAACCCAACCCAACACAACCTAACCTAGCCTATCCTATCCCAACCCAAACCTACTCAACCTAACCGAACCTAACCCAAAGTTACCTAACCTAACCCAACCCAACCTAACCTAATTCAGGCAAACCCAACCTAACCTACATTAGGCTAACCCAACCCAAGTCAACCCGACCAAACTTAGCCTCACCTAACCTAACCTAACTTAACCCAAACTAACCCAACACAACCTAACCTAACCCAAACCAATAAAACCTAACCTAACCTCACCCAACCCAACCCAAATTAACCTTACCTAACCCAAACCTCCCTAAACCATCCAATCCTAATCCAACCTAACCTAACCTAACTCAACTCAACCCAACCCAACCTAATCAACCTAACCCAACCCAACATAACCTAACCTACCCCAACCCAAATTAACTCAACCCAATCTTAGCTACCTTAACCTAACCCAACCCAACTCATCCTAACCCAACCTAACCTAGCCCAACCCAATCTAACCCTACCTAACCTCACCAAACCCAATCCAACCAAACCTAACCCAACCTTACATAAGCTAACCTATTCCAACCCAACCCTTCCTTCCCAACCTAACCCAACCTATCCTATCCTAACCCAACCAAACCTAACGTAACCCAAACTTACCTAACCAAACCCAACCTAACCTAACCCAGACTAAGCTAACCAAACCTAACCCAGTCTAACCCAAAACAACCTAACATTACCTAAATTAACCAAACCAAACCCAATCTTACCTAACAAAGCCTAACCTAACCAAACGCAACCCAACCTAACCAAACCAAACTCAACCTGAACTAACCGTACCTATCTTAGCCCAACCTAACCTAACAAAACATAACCCAACCAAACCCAACCTAACCTAACTTATCCCAACCCAGCCCAGCCTGACATAACCTATTCCAAGCCAACCCCACCTTACATAACCTAACTGAACCCAAACTAACCTAACCCAACCCAACCTAACCCAAAGCTAATACAACCTTACCCAACCCAACCTAACCTAACCCAACCACCCCTAACGTAAATTAACGTTACCTATCCCAACCCAAACCAACTCAACCTGTCCGAACCTAACCCAAAGTTACCTAACCTAACCCAACCCAACCTAACCTAATTCAAGCAAACCCAACCTAACCGACATTAACCTAACCCAACCCAAGTCAACCCAACCCAGCTCAGCCTCACCTAACCTAACCTAAATTAACCCAACCTAACCCAACCCAACCTAACCTAGCCCTAAACAACCAAACCTAACCTAACCCAACTTAACCTAACCTAACCCAACCCGACCCAAACTATGCTTATCTATCCCAAACCTACCTATCCCAACCTAACCTAACCCAGCCTAACGTATCCTAACAAAAACCAACCTAACATAAATTACCCTAACCCAACCCAGCCCATAGGGTTAATTGGAGAGACATGGGAGAGGCCTTTGCCCTGCAGTGGGTGCAGTAAGGCTGATAATGATGATGATGAACCCAACCCAACCTAACCTAACCCAACCCAATCCAACCCAACTTAAACTAACCGAAATTAGCATAACCTAACCCCACACAACTTAATCTAACCTAACGCAACCCAACCTAGCCCAACACAACAAACCTAACACAACCCAACCCAATCCAACCAAACCTAACCTAATCTAACCTAACCCAATCTAACCCAAACCAACTTAACCTTACCTAACCCAACCCAAAACAATGTAACCTACCCCAACCCAATTAACGTAACCCAAACAACCTAACCCAACCCAACCTTACCTAACCTAACCGAACACAACTTAAACTTACCTAACCCAACCTAACCCATCACAACTTAAACTAACCTAACGCAGCAAAACCTAACCAAACCAAAAACCTAACCTAACCCATCCCAACCTAAACTAGCCGAAACTAACCTAAGCCTACCCAAGCTAATCCAACCTAACCCAACCAAACCTAATCCAACCTAACCCAACATAACCCAAACCAAAGTAACCTAACCTAACCCAACCCAACCTAACCTAATTCAAGCAAACCCAACCTAACCGACATTAACTTAACCCAACCCAAGTCAACCCAACCCAGCTCAGCCTCACCTAACCTAACCTAAATTAACCCAACCTAACCCAACCCAACCTAACCTAACCCTAAACAACCAAACCTAACCTAACCCAACTTAACCTAACCTAACCCAACCCGACCCAAACTATGCTTATCTATCCCAAACCTTCCTATCCCAACCTAACCTAACCCAGCCCAATGTATCCTAACAAAAACCAACCTAACATAAATTACCCTAACCCAACCCAGCCCATAGGTTTAATTGGAGAGACATGGGAGAGGCCTTTGCCCTGCAGTGGGTGCAGTAAGGCTGATGATGATGATGATGAACCCAACCCAACCTAACCTAACCCAACTCAATCCAACCCAACTTAAACTAACCCAAATTAGCATAACCTAACCCAACACAACTTAATCTAACCTAACGCAACCCAACCTAGCCCAACACAACAAACCTAACACAACCCAACCCAATCCAACCAAACCTAACCGAATCTAACCTAACCCAATCTAACCCAAACCAACTTAACCTTACCTAACCCAACCCAAAACAACGTAACCTACCCCAACCCCAATTAACCTAACCCAAACAACCTAACCCAACCCAACTTTACCTAACCTAACCGAACACAACTTAAACTTACCTAACCCAACCTAACCCATCACAACTTAAACTAACCTAACGCAGCAAAACCTAACCAAACCAAAAACCTAACCTAACCCATCCCAACCTAAACTAGCCGAAACTAACCTAAGCCTACCCAAGCTAATCCAACCTAACCCAACCAAACCTAATCCAACCTAACCCAACATAACCCAAACCAAAGTAACCTAACCTAACCCAACCCAACCTAACCTAATTCAAGAAAACCCAACCTAACCGACATTAACCTAACCCAACACAAGTCAACCCAACCCAGCTATGCCTCACCTAACCTAACCTAAATTAACCCAACCTAACCCAACCCAACCTAACCTAACCCTAAACAACCAAACCTAACCTAACCCAACTTAACCTAACCTGAGCCAACCCGACCCAAACTATCCTTATCTATCCCAAATCTACCTATCCCAACCTAACCGACATTAACCCAACACAACCCAAGCCAACCCAACCTAACCCAACCAAACCTAACCTTACATGACCCAACTCAACACAACCTAGCCTATCCTATCCCAACCCAACATTACCTAACCCATCACTACCCAAACCAACTCAACCTAACCGAACCTAACCCAAAGTTACCTAACCTAACCCAACCCAACTAACCTAACCCAAGCAAACCCAACCAAACCTACATTAATTTACCCCAACCCAAGTCAACCCGACCCAACTCAACCTCACCTAACCTAACCTAACTTAACCCAACCTAACCCAATCCAACCTAACTTGACCCAACCCAACCAAACCTAACCCATCCCAACCCAAACTATCCTTACCTAACCCAAACCTACCCATCCCTACCTAACCTAACCCAGCCCAACCTATCCTAACCCTACCCAACCTTACATAAATTAACCTAACCCAACACAACCCAACCTAACCGAACCCAACTTAACCTAACCCAACCTAACATAACCAAATCGAGCCGAACCCAACCCAACCTAGCCTAATCCAAACCAACCTAACCCAACCTAACCTAACCTAACCCAACACAACTTAACCTTACCTAACCCAACACAACTTAACCTAACCTAACGCAACCCAACCTAGCCCAACACAACAAAACTAACACAACCCAACCTAATCCAACCAAACATAACCAAACCTAACCCAACATAACACCACACAACCCAGCATAACCCAACCTAACCCAACCCAAGCCAACCCAACCTAACCTAACCCAGACTAACCTAACCAATCCTAACCCATCCTAACCCAACGTATCCCAACCCAACACAACTTAACCTTACCTACACCAACGTAATCCAACACAAATTACCCTAACCTAATGCAGCCCAACATAACCGAACACAACAAACCTAACCTACGCCATTCCAACCTAACCTAACCCAAAACAACCTAATCCAACCTAACCCAACCTAACAAAACCCAACACAAGCTCGCCTAACCTAACTTAACCCAACCTAACCTAACTCAACCCAACCCAACCTAACCTAATCGAACCCAACCTAACCTTACCTAACATAACCCAACCCTTCTTATCCCAACATAACCCAACCTATTCTAACCCAACCAAACCTAACGTAACCTAACCTTACCTAACCCAACCCAAACCAACCAAACTTAACCCAACCCAGCCTAACCTAACCCAACCCAATCTAATCTAATCCCAACCCAACCTAACAAAACCATACTAACCTAACCCAACGCAAGCCAACCCAACCTAACCTAACCCAGACTAACCTAACCTAGCCTGACCCAACATAACCTAACGTTACCTAACTTAACCAAACCAAACCCAACCTTACCCAACAAAACATAACCTAACAAAGCATAACCCAACTCAAGCCAGCCTAACATAACCTATTCCAACCCAACCCCACCTTACATAACCTAACTGAACCCAAACTAACCTAACCTTACCCAACCAAACCTAATCCAAACCAACGCACCCTACCCCAACCTAATTCAACCTTACCTAACCCATCCTGACCAAACCCCACTACACCTATCGTAAATTTACCTTACCTAACACAACCCAAACCAACCCAACCTAACATAACCTTATATAACCCAACCCAACACAACCTTACCTAGCCTATCCTATCCCAACCCAAACCTACACTCAACCTAACCGAACCTAACCCAAAGTTACCTAACCTAACCCAACCCAACCTAACCTAATTCAGGCAAACCCAACCTAACCTACATTAAGCTAACCCAACCCAAGTCAACCCGACCAAACTCAGCCTCACCTAACCTAACCTAACTTAACCCAAACTAACCCAACACAACCTAACCTAACCCAAACCAATCAAACCTAACCTAACCTCACCCAACCCAACCCAAATTAACCTTACCTAACCCAAACCTCCCTAAACCATCCAAACCTAATCCAACCTAACCTAACCTAACTCAACTCAACCCAACTAACCTAATCAACCTAACCCAACCCAACATAACCAAACCTACCCCAACCCAAATTAACTCAACCCAATCTTAGCTACCTTAACCTAACCCAACCCAACTCACCCTAACCCAACCTAACCTAGCCCAACCCAATCTAACCCTACCTAACCTCACCAAACCCAACCCAACCAAACCTAACCCAACCTTACATAAGCTAACTTATTCCAACCCAACCCTTCCTTCCCAACCTAACCCAACCTATCCTATCCTAACCCAACCAAACCTAACGTAACCCAAACTTACCTAACCAAACCCAACCTAACCTAACCCAGACTAAGCTAACCAAACCTAACCCAGTCTAACCCAAAACAACCTAACATTACCTAAATTAACCAAACCAAACCCAATCTTACCTAACAAAGCCTAACCTAACCAAACGCAACCCAACCTAACCAAACCAAACTCAACCTGAACTAACCGTACCTATCTTAGCCCAACCTAACCTAACAAAACATAACCCAACCAAACCCAACCTAACCTAACTTATCCCAACCCAGCCCAGCCTGACATAACCTATTCCAAGCCAACCCCACCTTACATAACCTAACTGAACCGAAACTAACCTAACCTAACCCAACCCAACCTAACCCAAAGCTAATACAACCTTACCCAACCCAACCTAACCTAACCCAACCACCCCTAACGTAAATTAACGTTACCTATCCCAACCCAAACCAACTCAACCTGTCCGAACCTAACCCAAAGTTACCTAACCTAACCCAACCCAACCTAACCTAATTCAAGCAAACCCAACCTAACCGACATTAACCTAACCCAACCCAAGTCAACCCAACCCAGCTCAGCCTCACCTAACCTAACCTAAATTAACCCAACCTAACCCAACCCAACCTAACGTAGCCCTAAACAACCAAACCTAACCTAACCCAACTTAACCTAACCTAACCCAACCCGACCCAAACTATGCTTATCTATCCCAAACCTACCTATCCCAACCTAACCTAACCCAGCCTAACGTATCCTAACAAAAACCAACCTAACATAAATTACCCTAACCCAACCCAGCCCATAGGGTTAATTGGAGAGTCATGGGAGAGGCCTTTGCCCTGCAGTGGGTGCAGTAAGGCTGATGATGATGATGATGAACCCAACCCAACCTAACCTAACCCTATCCAATCCAACCCAACTTTAACTAACCCAAATTAGCATAACCTAACCCCACACAACTTAATCTAACCTAACGCAACCCAACCTAGCCCAACACAACAAACCTAACACAACCCAACCCAATGCAACCAAACCTAACCTAATCTAACCTAACCCAATCTAACCCAAACCAACTTAACCTTACCTAACCCAACCCAAAACAATGTAACCTACCCCAACCCCAATTAACCTAACCCAAACAACCTAACCCAACCCAACCTTACCTAACCTAACCGAACACAACTTAAACTTACCTAACCCAACCTAACCCATCACAACTTAAACTAACCTAACGCAGCAAAACCTAACCAAACCAAAAACCTAACCTAACCCATCCCAACCTAAACTAGCCGAAACGAACCTAAGCCTACCCAAGCTAATCCAACCTAACCCAACCAAACCTAATCCAACCTAACCCAACATAACCCAAACCAAAGTAACCTAACCTAACCCAACCCAACCTAACCTAATTCAAGCAAACCCAACCTAACCGACATTAACTTAACCCAACCCAAGTCAACCCAACCCAGCTCAGCCTCACCTAACCTAACCTAAATTAACCCAACCTAACCCAACCCAACCTAACCTAACCCTAAACAACCAAACCTAACCTAACCCAACTTAACCTAACCTAACCCAACCCGACCCAAACTATGCTTATCTATCCCAAACCTTCCTATCCCAACCTAACCTAACCCAGCCCAATGTATCCTAACAAAAACCAACCTAACATAAATTACCCTAACCCAACCCAGCCCATAGGTTTATTGGAGAGACATGGGAGAGGCCTTTGCCCTGCAGTGGGTGCAGTAAGGCTGATGATGATGATGATGATGAACCCAACCCAACCTAACCTAACCCAACTCAATCCAACCCAACTTAAACTAACCCAAATTAGCATAACCTAACCCAACACAACTTAATCTAACCTAACGCAACCCAACCTAGCCCAACACAACAAACCTAACACAACCCAACCCAATCCAACCAAACCTAACCTAATCTAACCTAACCCAATCTAACCCAAACCAACTTAACCTTACCTAACCCAACCCAAAACAACGTAACCTACCCCAACCCCAATTAACCTAACCCAAACAACCTAACCCAACCCAACTTTACCTAACCTAACCGAACACAACTTAAACTTACCTAACCCAACCTAACCCATCACAACTTAAACTAACCTAACGCAGCAAAACCTAACCAAACCAAAAACCTAACCTAACCCATCCCAACCTAAACTAGCCGAAACTAACCTAAGCCTACCCAAGCTAATCCAACCTAACCCAACCAAACCTAATCCAACCTAACCCAACATAAACCAAACCAAAGTAACCTAACCTAACCCAACCCAACCTAACCTAATTCAAGAAAACCCAACCTAACCGACATTAACCTAACCCAACACAAGTCAACCCAACCCAGCTATGCCTCACCTAACCTAACCTAAATTAACCCAACCTAACCCAACCCAACCTAACCTAACCCTAAACAACCAAACCTAACCTAACCCAACTTAACCTAACCTAACCCAACCCGACCCAAACTATCCTTATCTATCCCAAATCTACCTATCCCAACCTAACCGACATTAACCCAACACAACCCAAGCCAACCCAACCTAACCCAACCTAACCTAACCTTACATAACCCAACTCAACACAACCTAGCCTATCCTATCCCAACCCAACATTACCTAACCCATCACTACCCAAACCAACTCAACCTAACCGAACCTAACCCAAAGTTACCTAACCTAACCCAACCCAACTAACCTAACCCAAGCAAACCCAACCAAACCTACATTAATTTACCCCAACCCAAGTCAACCCGACCCAACTCAACCTCACCTAACCTAACCTAACTTAACCCAACCTAACCCAATCCAACCTAACTTGACCCAACCCAACCAAACCTAACCTACCCCAACCCAAACTATCCTTACCTAACCCAAACCTACCTATCCCTACCTAACCTAACCCAGCCCAACCTATCCTAACCCTACCCAACCTTACATAAATTAACCTAACCCAACACAACCCAACCTAATCGAACCCAACTTAACCTAACCCAACCTAACATAACCAAATCGAGCCGAACCCAACCCAACCTAACCTAATCCAAACCAACCTAACCCAACCTAACCTAACCTAACCCAACACAACTTAACCTTACTTAACCCAACACAACTTAACCTAACCTAACGCAACCCAACCTAGCCCAACACAACAAAACTAACACAACCCAACCTAATCCAACCAAACATAACCAAACCTAACCCAACATAACACCACACAACCCAGCATAACCCAACCTAACCCAACATAACCCAACCCAACCTAACCAAAACTAACTTAACCTAACCCAAACTAATCCAAACCAATGCAACCTAACCCCACCTAATCCAACCGAACGCAACATAACCTAACTGAACCTATCCCAACCCAACCCAACCTAATCCAACCCAGCCAAACCTAACCCAACCTAACCTAACCCAAAAAACCTAACATAAATTAACCTTACCTAACACAACCGAAAGCAACCCAACCTGAACCAACCTAACCTAACCCAACCCAACCTAACGTAACCCATTCCAACCGAATCCTACCTAACCCAACCCAACCCAAACCAACCTAACCTAACCCAACCCAAGCTAACCCAACCTAACCTAACCCAACCAAACTGAAATTAACCTAACCCAAACCAACCTAATCGAACGCAACCTTACCTAACAAAACACATCACCTTGCCTAACCCAACCTAACCCAACCTAACACCACTTAACCTAACCTAACGCAGCTAAACCTAACCAAACCCAAAAAACCAAACCTACCCCATCCCAACCTAACCTAACCGAAACCAACCTAAGCCTACCCAAGCTAATACAACATAACCCAACGAAACCTAACCTAACCCAACATAACACAATACAATATAACCTAAACTAATTTAATCGAACCCAACCTAACCTAACCTCACCCAACCCAACCCCAACTAACCTTACCTTACCGAAACCTCCATAAACCAACCAAACTTAATCCAACCCAACCTAACCTAAACCAACCCAATCAAACGTAAATTAACCTTACCTAACCCAACCTAACCCAACCCAACCTAATGTAACTCAACCCAACCTAACCGTACCCTAACCTAACCTTAACCTAACCTTACCTAATCCAACCCACACCAACGCAACCTAACACAACCCATAACAACGTAACCTAACCAAACCCAATCTAATCTGACCCAACCTAAACCCACCCAACCTAACCTAACCTAACCTAACCCAACCCAAGCCAACCCAACCTAACCTAACCCAGACTAACCTAACCAATCCTAACCCATCCTAACCCAACGTATCCCAACCCAACACAACTTAACCTTACCTACACCAACGTAATCCAACACAAATTAACCTAACCTAATGCAGCCCAACATAACCGAACACAACAAACCTAACCTACGCCATTCCAACCTAACCTAACCCAAACCAACCTAATCCAACCTAACCCAACCTAACAAAACCCAACACAAGCTCGCCTAACCTAACTTAACCCAACCTAACCTAACTCAACCCAACCCAACCTAACCTAATCGAACCCAACCTAACCTTACCTAACATAACCCAACCCTTCTTATCCCAACATAACCCAACCTATTCTAACCCAACCAAACCTAACGTAACCTAACCTTACCTAACCCAACCCAAACCAACCAAACTTAACCCAACCCAGCCTAACCTAACCCAACCCAATCTAATCTAATCCCAACCCAGCCTAACAAAACCATACTAACCTAACCCAACCCAAGCCAACCCAACCTAACCTAACCCAGACTAACCTAACCAAACCTAACCTAGCCTGACCCAACATAACCTAACGTTACCTAACTTAACCAAACCAAACCCAACCTTACCCAACAAAACATAACCTAACAAAGCATAACCCAACTCAAGCCAGCCTAACATAACCTATTCCAACCCAACCCCACCTTACATAACCTAACTGAACCCAAACTAACCTAACCTTACCCAACCCAACCTAATCCAAACCAACGCACCCTACCCCAACCTAATTCAACCTTACCTAACCCATCCTGACCAAACCCCACTACACCTATCATAAATTTACCTTACCTAACACAACCCAAACCAACCCAACCTAACATAACCTTATATAACCCAACCCAACACAACCTAACCTAGCCTATCCTATCCCAACCCAAACCTACTCAACCTAACCGAACCTAACCCAAAGTTACCTAACCTAACCCAACCCAACAAAACCTAATTCAGGCAAACCCAACCTAACCTACATTAAGCTAACCCAACCCAAGTCAACCCGACCAAACTTAGCCTCACCTAACCTAACCTAACTTAACCCAAACTAACCCAACACAACCTAACCTAACCCAAACCAATCAAACCTAACCTAACCTCACCCAACCCAACCCAAATTATCCTTACCTAACCCAAACCTCCCTAAACCATCCAAACCTAATCCAACCTAACCTAACCTAACTCAACTCAACCCAACCTAACCTAATCAACCTAACCCAACCCAAATTAACTCAACCCAATCTTAGCAACCTTAACCTAACCCAACCCAACTCATCCTAACCCAACCTAACCTAGCCCAACCCAATCTAACCCTACCTAACCTCACCAAACCCAACCCAACCAAACCTAATCCAACCTAACCTAACCTAACTCAACTCAACCCAACCTAACCTAATCAACCTAACCCAACCCAACATAACCTAACCTAACCCAACCCAAATTAACTCAACCCAATCTTAGCTACCTTAACCTAACCCAACCCAACTCATCCTAACCCAACCTAACCTAGCCCAACCCAATCTAACCCTACCTAACCTCACCAAACCCAACTCATCATCATCATCAGCCTTACTACACCCACTGCAGGGCAAAGGCCTCTCCCATGTCTCTCCAATTAACCCTATCCTTTGCCAGCTGCATCCACCCTTTGCCTGCAAACTTCTTAATCTCATCCGCCCACCTAACCTTCTGCCGCCCCCTGCTACGCTTACTTTCTCTTGGAACCCACTCCGTTACCCTTAAGGACCAGCGGTTATCTTGCCTTCGCATTACATGCCCTGCCCAAGCCCATTTCTTTCTCTTGATTTCGACTAGGATTCCGGACAGGCCGCCATTGGAATCTGAACCTGGCAACGTTTAACGCTAGAACTTTAGCTAGTGAAGCTAGCCTAGCAGTGCTGTTTGAGGAACTAGCGGTAATTAAATGGGATGTGATAGGGCTTAGCGAAGTTAGGAGGACAGGTGAGGCGTATACAGTACTAAAGGACGGACACATACTGTGCTATCGCGGGTTAGAGGATAGACGAGAACTAGGTGTGGGTTTCCTCATTAATAAGGATATAGCTGGCAACGTAGAGGAGTTCTACAGTATTAACGAGAGGGTAGCAGCTATAGTAATTAGGCTGAACAGGAGGTACAAGCTGAAAGTGGTGCAGGCCTACGCACCCACATCCAGCCATGATGACCAGACCGTTGAAAGCTTCTATGAGGACGTAGAATCGGCAATGAATAAAGTAAAATCGCAGTACACTGTTACTGATGGGCGACTTCAATGCGAAGGTGGGCAAGAAGCAGGCTGACGACCACGCGGTAGGTGACTATGGGATAGGCTCTAGAAATAGCAGGGCAGCGAATTCGCGGATAGAAATAATTTACGGATCATGAATACCTTCTTCCGCAAACGAGAAAACAGGAAGTGGACCTGGAAGAGCCCCAATGGTGAGATTAAAAATGAAATCGACTTCATACTATGCGCTAAACCTGGCATAATTCAGGATGTGGCCGTCCTCGGAAGGGTGCGTTGCAGCGACAATAGAATGGTAAGGTCTAGTATTAGCCTAGACTTGAAGAGGGAACGGAAGAAGCTACCGAAGAAGAAGACCATTAACGAGTTAGCCGTAAGAGGGAAAGCACAGGAGTTTAGGATAGCGCTGCAAAACAGATATTCGGCTTTAACTGAGGAAGATGATCTTGATGTTCATTCAATGCACGATAACCTGACATCAATAATTACGGAGTGCGCAGCAGAAGTAGGCGGTAGGACAGTTCGAAAAGATACCGGGAAGCTATCTCAGGTGACGAAAGATCTGATTAAGATGCGCCAAAGCATTAAGGCATCTAACACTACCGATAGAATAAAACTAACGGAGCTATCAAAGTTAATAAATAAGCGCAAGGTAGCCGACATAAGGAAGTTTAATATGGAGAGAATCGAGCATGCTATAAAGAACGGAGGTAGCCTAAAAACAGTGAAGAGGAAACTAGGCATAGGTAAAAACCAGATGTATGCATTAAGAGACAAGCAGGGCAATGTCATTAGCAATATGGATAAGATAGTTAACGTAGCCGAAGAGTTCTACACAGACCTGTACAGTAGCCAATGTAATCAGAGCGCTAATGAGAAAGACAGCAGTGCACAGCAATACGTCATCCCGCCAGTAACGAAAGATGAAGTAAAGAAAGCCTTAGAAGCAATGAAAAGGGGAAGAGCAGCTGGGGAGGATCAGGTAACAGCAGATCTGTTGAAGGATGGAGGGGACATCGTGCTAGAAAAACTAGCCACCCTGTATACGCAATGCCTTATGACCTCAACTGCACCAGAAGCTTGGAAGAATGCAAACATTATCTTAATTCATAAGAAGGGAGACGCCAAGGACTTGAAAAATTACAGGCCGATCAGCCTACTATCCGTTGCCTACAAAGTATTTACTAAGGTAATCGCTAATAGAGTCAGGGCAACGTTAGACTTTAATCAACCAAATGATCAGGCAGGCTTTCGTAAAGGATATTCCACAATAGATCATATTCACACTATCAATCAGGTGATAGAGAAATGCGCAGAATATAACCAACCTCTATATATAGCTTTCATTGATTACGAGAAAGCATTCGACTCAGTGGAAACCTCAGCAGTCATACAGGCATTGCGTAATCAGGGGGTAGAAGAGCCTTATGTCAAAATACTGGAAGATATATATAGCAACTGCACAGCTACTATAGTCCTCCATAAAGTCAGCAATAAAATTCCAATAAGGAAGGGCGTCAGGCAAGGAGACACGATCTCGCCAATGCTGTTCACTGCATGTTTGCAGGAGGTATTTCGAAGCCTGAATTGGGAACAGTTGGGAATAAGAATAAATGGAGAATACCTAAATAATCTGCGATTTGCTGATGACATTGACTTGCTGAGTCACTCAGGAGGTGAACTGCAAATCATGATCAACGAGTTAGACAGGCAGAGCAGATCGATGGGTCTAAAAATTAACATGCAGAAAACCAAGGTAATGTTAAACAGCCTAGCAAGGGAACAGTTCACAATTGGCAGCGAGAGCCTAGAAATTGTGCCGGAATACGTCTACTTAGGGCAGGTAGTGACAGCTGATCCAGATCATGAGAGGGAGATAACTAGAAGGATAAGAATGGGGTGGAGCGCATATGGCAAATTCTCGCAGATCATGAGTGGCAGTTTACCAATTTCCCTCAAGAGGAAAGTGTACAACAGCATAATCTTACCGGTACTCACCTACGTGGCAGAAACGTGGAGGCTAACGAAAAGAGTTCAGCTTAGTTTGAGGACAACGCACCGAGCCATGGAAAGAAAAATGATAGGTGTAACGTTAAGAGATCGGAAGCGGGCAGAGTGGGTGAGGGAACAAACACGGGTTAATGACATCCAACACAAATTAACCTAACCTAATGCAGCCCAACATAACCGAACACAACAAACCTAACCTACGCCATCCCAACTAACCTAACCCAAACCAACCTAATCCAACCTAACCCAACCTAACAAAACCCAACACAAGCTCGCCTAACCTAACTTAACCCAACCTAACCTAACTCAACCCAACCTAACCTAATCGAAACCAACCTAACCTTACCTAACATAACCCAACCCTTCTTATCCCAACATAACCCAACCTATCCTAACCCAACCAAACCTAACGTAACCTAACCTTACCTAACCCAACCCAAACCAACCAAACTTAACCCAACCCAGCCTAACCTAACCCAACCCAAATTTAATCTAATCCCAACCCAACCTAACAAAACCATACTAACCTAACCCAACCCAAGCCAACAAAACCTAACCTAACCCAGACTAACCTAACCAAACCTAACCCAGCCTGACCAAACATAACCTAATGTTGCCTAACCTAACCAAACCAAACCCAACCTTACCCAACAAAACTTAACCTAACCAAACCCAACCTAACCCAAACCAACTCAACCTGAGCTAACCGAACCTATCTTAGCCTAACGTAACCTAACAAAGCATAACCCAACCCAACCCAGCCTAACATAACCTATTCCAACCCAAACCCACCTTACATAACCTAACTGAACCCAAACTAACCTAACCTTACCCAACCCAACCTAATCCAAACCAACGCACCCTACCCCAGCCTAATCCAACCTTACCTAACCCATCCTGACCAAACCCCACATCACCTATCGTAAATTTACCTTACCTAACACAACCCAAACGAACCCAACCTAACATAACCTTATATAACCCAACCCAACACAACCTAACCTAGCCTATCCTATCCCAACGCAAACCTACTCAACCTAACCGAACCTAACCCAAAGTTACCTAACCTAACCCAACCCAACCTAACCTAATTCAAGCAAACCCAACCTAACCTACAATAACCTCACCCAACCCAGGTCAACCCGACCAAACTCAGCCTCACCTAACCTAACCTAACTTAACCCAAACTAACCCAACACAACCTAACCTAACCCAAACCAATCAAACCTAACCTAACCTCACGCAACCCAACCCAAATTATCCTTACCTAACCCGAACCTCCCTAAACCATCCAAACCTAATCCAACCCAACCTAAATTAACCCAACCCAACCAAACGTAAATTAACCTTACCTAACCCAACATAACCTAATGTAACCCAACCCAATTGAACCCAAACCAATCCTACCAAACCCAACCCAACCTAACCTTACCTAACCCAACCTAACAGAACCCAACTTACCCCAACCCAACCTAACCTAACCCAACCCAAGCTAACCCAACCTAACCTAACATAACCCAACCCAACTTACCCAAACCCAACCTAACCTAACCTAAACCAAGCTAACCTAACACAATCCAACCTAATCCAACCCAACCTAACATACCTTAACCCAACAAAACTAACCCAACACAAGTTACCCTCCCCTAACGCAGCCCAAACTAACCCAACAGAACAAACCTAACCTACCCCATCCCAACCTAACCTAACCCAAACCAACCTAAGCCAACCGAACCCAACCAAACCCAACCCAACCTAACCCAAAATAACAAAACCCAACTCAACCTCACCTAACCTACCCTAACTTAACCCAACCTAACTTAACCTCACCTAACTCAACTCAAGCCAACCTAACCTAATCAACCTAACCCAACAAAACCTAACCTAACCCAACCCATATTAACTCAACCCAACCTTATCTACCTTAATGTAACCCAACCGAACTCAACCCAACCTAACCTACATTAACCTTACCCAACCCAAGTCAACCCGACCCAACCGAACCCAAACTATCCTTACCTAACCCAAACCTACCTATTCCAACATAACCTAACCCAAACCAACCAAACCTAACCTAACCTAACCCAACCCAAACTATCCTTACCTAACCCAAACCTACCTATTCTAACCTAACCTAACCCAGCCCAACCAATCCTAACAAAAACCAACCTAACATAAATTACCCTAACCCAACCCAGCCCATAGGGTTAATTGGAGAGACATGGGAGAGGCCTTTGCCCTGCAGTGGGTGCGGTAAGGCTGATGATGATGATGATGAACCCAACCCAACCTAACCTAACCCAACCCAATCCAACCCAACTTAAACTAACCCAAATTAGCATAACCTAACCCAACACAACTTAATCTAACCTAACGCAACCCATCCTAGCCCAACACAACAAACCTAACACAACCCAACCCAATCCAACCAAACCTAACCTAATCTAACCTAACCCAATCTAACCCAAACCAACTTAACCTTACCTAACCCAACCCAAAACAATGTAACCTACCCCAACCCCAATTACCCTAACCCAAACAACCTAACCCAACCCAACATTACCTAACCTAACCGAACACAACTTAAACTTACCTAACCCAACCTAACCCATCACAACTTAAACTAACCTAACGCAGCAAAACCTAACCAAACCAAAAACCTAACCTACCCCATGCCAACCTAAACTAGCCGAAACTAACCTAAGCCCACCCAAGCTAATCCAACCTAACCCAACCAAACCTAATCCAACCTAACCCAACATAACCCAAACCAAAGTAACCTAACCTAACCCAACCCAACCTAACCTAATTCAAGCAAACCCAACCTAACCGACATTAACCTAACCCAACCCAAGTCAACCCAACCCAGCTCATCCTCACCTAACCTAACCTAAATTAACCCAACCTAACCCAACCCAACCTAACCTAACATTAAACAACAAAACCTAACCTAACCCAACTTAACCTAACCTAACCCAACCCGACCCAAACTATGCTTATCTATCCCAAACCCACCTATCCCAACCTAACCTAACCCAGCCCAATGTATCCTAGCAAAAACCAACCTAACATAAATTACCCTAACCCAACATAGCCCATAGGGTTAATTGGAGAGACATGGGAGAGGCCTTTGCCCTGC
The DNA here is from genome assembly GCF_052857255.1 of Amblyomma americanum. Classification (NCBI taxonomy): domain Eukaryota; kingdom Metazoa; phylum Arthropoda; class Arachnida; order Ixodida; family Ixodidae; genus Amblyomma; species Amblyomma americanum. The sequence continues at coordinate 389,962,615 of NC_135497.1, read as the reverse complement.
AGTGGTTGCAGTAAGGCTTATGATGATGATGATGATGAACCCAACCCAACCTAACCTATCCCAACCCAATCCAACCCAACTTAAACTAACCCAAATTAGCATAACCTAACCCAACACAACTTAATCTAACCTAACGCAACCCAACCTAGCCCAACACAACAGACCTAACACAACCCCATCCCAACGCAACCCCAACGCAACTTAACCTAACCCAACCTAACCCAACACAACTTAACCTACCCTAACGCAGCCCTACCTAACCCAACTTAACAATCCTAACCTACCCCATCCCTAACCTATCCGAAACCAACCTAAGCCAACCTAACCCAATCAAACTCAACCTAACCCAAAATAACAAAACCCAACTCAACCTCACCTAACCTAACCTAACCTAACCTAACTCAATCCAACCTAACCTAATCCAAATTAACCTAACCTAATCCAACCTAACCTATCCGAACCGAACCCAACATAAGCTTGCCTAACCCAATCCAACCCTTCCTATCCCAACCTAACAAACCCAACCTATCCTAACCCAACCAAACTTAACATAACCTTACCTTACCTAACCCAACCCACACCAACCCAACCGAACCCAACCCATAACAGCGTAACCTAACCGAACCCAACCTAACGTCCCCCATCCCAACCAAATCCTACCTAATCCAACCCAGCCCAAACCAACCTAACCTTATCTAACCCAACCCAAAACAACCTAACCTAACCCAACCCAAGCTAACCCAACCTAACCTAACCCAACCCAACTGAAATTAACCTAACCCAAACCAACCTAATCCAACCCAACCTTACCTAACTCAACACAACATAACCTTACCTAACCCAACCTAACCCAACACAACTTAACCTAACCTAACGCAGCTAAACCTCACCAAACCCAAAAACCAAACCTACCCCATCCAACCCAACCTAACCTAAAGCAACCTAAGCCTACCCAAGCTAATCCAAAATAACCCAACGAAGCCTAACCTTACCTAATCCAACTGAACCCAACATAAACTAATCGAACATAACCCAAACCAACTAACCCAACCTAGCCTAACCTCACCCAACCCAACCCAAACTAACCTTACCTTACCCAAACCTCCATAAACCAACCAAACAATCCAAACCAACCTAACCTAACGCAACCCAACCAAACGTAAATTAACCTTACCTAACACAACCTAACCCAACCCAACCTAATGCAACTCAACCCAACCTAACCTAACCCAACCCAAGCTAACTCAACCTAACCTAACACACCCCAACACAACTTAACCTAACCCAACCTAACCCAACACAACTTAACCTACCCTAACGCAACCCTACCTAAACCAACTCAACAAACCTAACCTACCCCATCCCAACCTAACCTATCCGAAACCAACCTAAGCCAACCTAACCCAACCAAACTCAACCTAACCCAAAATACCAAAACCCAACTCAACCTCACCTAACCTAACTTAACCCAACCTAACCTAATTCAATCCAACCTAACCTAATCCAAATTAACCTAACCTATGCCAACCTAACCTATCCGAACCAAACCCAACCTAAGCTTGCCTAACCCAATCCAACCCTTCCTATCCCAACCTAACAAACCCAACCCAACCTAACCCAACCTATCCTAACCCAACGAAACTTAACATAACCTAACCTTACCTAACCCAACCCACACCAACCCAACCGAACCCAACCCATACCAGCGTAACCTAACCCAACCCAATCTAATCTAACCCAACCTAACCCAACCCAACCTTACCTAACATAACCCAACCTAACCTAACCCAACCCAAACCAACCCATCCTAACCTAACCCAGACTAACCTAACCAAACCTAACCCATCCTAACCCAACGTATCCCAACCCAACACAACCTAACTTAAACTAACCAAACCCAACCTTACCCAACAAAGCCGAACCTAACCAAACCCAACCCAACCTAACCGAACCTCACCTAACCTAATCCAACCTAACTTAACCTAATCCAATCTAACCTAGCCTATCCGAACCAAACCCTACCTATCCTTGGCTAACCCAACCCAATCCTACCTATCCCATCCTAACACAACTCAACCTAACCCAACCTATCCTATCCCAACCAAACCTAACGTAACCTAACCTTACCTGACCCAACCCAAACTAACCAAACCAAACCGAGCCCAACCCAAACCTATGTAACCTAACCCAACCCAATTTAATCTAACCCAACCTAACACAACCCAACCTAACATAACCAAACCTAACTTAACCCAACCAAACCTAACCCAGACTAACCTAACCAAACCTAACCCAGCCTAACCTAAGCTTACCTAACCAAACCCAACCCAACCTAACCCAAACCAAATCAACCTCACTAACCGAACCTATCTTAACCCAACCTAACATAACATAACCCGACCCAACCTAACATAAGATAACCCAACCCAACCTAACCTAACCTAACCCAACCCAGCCTAATGTAACCTATCCCAACCCAACCCAACCTTACTTAACCTAACTGAACCCAACCTAGCCTATCCTAACCCAACATAAGATAACCCAACCTAACCTAGCTTAACCTAATATAAACCAACGCAACCTAATCAAACCTAATCCAACCGAATCCAACATAACCTAACCGAACCTATCAAAAACCCAACCCAACCTAACCTTATCCAACCCAACCCAACCTAACCTAACCCAACCCAACCTAATGTAAATTAACCTTACCTTGCACAGCGCAAGCCAACCCAACCTAACCCAACCTAACCCAACCCAACCTAACCCAACCTAGCCTAACCCAACCTAACCTAACGTAACCTAACCTTACTTAACCCAACCCAAACCTACCCAACACTACCCAACCACACCTAACCAAACCCAACCCCACCGAACCCAAACCAACGTTACCTAACCTCACCCAATCTAATCTAACCCAACCTAACCTAACCCAACCTAACATAACCCAACCTAACCAAATCCAACCTAACCTAACCCAACACAAGCCAACCCAACCTAACCCAATCTAACCCAACCTATCCCAACCCAACATAACTTACCTTACCTAACTTAACCTAACCAAACCCAACCTTACCTAACAAAGCCTAACCTAACCAAACCCAACCGAACCTAACCTTACATAACCCATCCCAACACAACCTAACCTAGCCTAGCCCCAATCCAACCTTGCCTAACCTAACCCAATCCAACCTAACCCAACATAACCTAAGTCAACCCAACCTAACCTAATGTAACCCAACCCAATATAACATAACACAACTTAACCTAACCCAAAACCACTTAACCAACCCTATCCCAACCCAACCTAACCTAACCTAATCCAGCCTAACCCAATCCAACCCAACAAACCTATCCTAACCCATCCAATCCATCCTAACCCAAACCTACCGAACCCAACACACCCTTATCCATCCTAACCCAATCAAACCTAACACTACCTAACCAATCCTAACCCGACATAACCTAAGATGACCTAACCTAACCTAACCCAACCCAAAATAACCCAATTCAACGAAATCTAACCCAACCTAACATAACCTAACCCAACCCAACGTAACCTAACTAAACCTTACCAAACGCAACCTAACCTAACCTCACCTTACCTAACCATACCGAAGCTTTCCCAAGCCAACCTACCCAAACCAACCCAAACTAACCCAAGCTAACCTAACCTAACCCAACCCGATCTAACCTAACCCAACCCAACCTAACCTAACCCAACACAACTTAACCTTACCTAACCCAACCTAACCCAACAAAACTTAACCTAACCTAACGCAGGCCAACCTAACCCAACCCAACAAACCTAACCTACCCCATCCCAACCTCTCCTAACCCAACCCACCCTAATCCAACCTATCCCAACCAAACCTAACTTAACCTAACCCTAGCTAACCCAACATAACCCAACTCAACCTAACCCAATCGAAACTAACCTACAACGCAGCCTAACCCAACCTATTCCAACCGAACCCAATATAACCTAACCGAACCTACCCCAACCCAACCTAACCTAACCTAACGCAACCCAATGCAACCTAGCCCAACACACCTAACCCAGCCTAACCTATCCCAACCCAACCTAACCCAAGCTAACCTAATCGACTAAACCTAACCTAACCTAACCCAAACAAACCTTACCTAACCCAACCCAACCTAACATAACCTAACCTAACCCAAGCTAACCTAATCTAACCTAACCAAACCCAACCTATCCCAACCTAACCCAACCCAAATTAACCCAGCCCAACATTGCCTAACTTTAACTAACCCAACCCAACTCAACCCAACCAAACCTAACCTAACCCAACCCAATCTAACCGTACCTAACCTTACCGAACCCAACCCAACCAAACCTAACCCAACCTAACAAAACCTAACCTATTCCAACCCAACCCTTCCTATCCCAACCCAACCAAACCCAACACAACTTAACCTTACCTAACCTAACCCAACCCAACTCAACCTAACCCAACCAAACCTAACCCAACCCAACCTAACGTAAATTAACCTTACCTGTCCCAACCCAAACCAACCTCACTTAACCTAGCCTAACCCAACCCAACCTAACGTAACCAAACCTAACCTAACCCAACACAGATTAACCTAACCCAACCCAAATAACCAAACCTAACCTATCCTAACCCATTCCAACCCAACCCAAATTAACCTTACCTAACCCAACCCAACCCTTAATATACCAACCTAACCTAACCCAAGCCAACCTATCCCAACCTAACCTAACCCAACCCAAGCCAACCCAACCTAACCTAACCCAGACAAACCTAACCAAACCTAACCCAGCCTTACCCAACACAACCTAACCTTACCTAAATTAACCAAACCAAACCCAACCTTACCCAAAAAGCCTTACCTAACCAAACCCAACCTAACCCAACCCAACACAACCTGACCTAATCAAACCTATCTTAGCCCAACCTAACCTAGCAAAACATAACCCATCCCAACCTAGCCTAACTTAACCCAACCTAGCCTACCCTAACCTAACCCAACCGAACCCAACCTTACATAACCTAACTGAACCCAAACTAACCTAACCTAACCCAAACCAACGCAACTTGACCCAACCTAATCCAACCTTACCCAACCCAACCTAACCTAACCCAATCCAACCTAACGTAACTTAACCTTACCTAACACAACACAAACCAACCCAACCTATCCCAACCTAACCTAACCTAAACACACCTAACCTAACCAAACCCAACCTAACCTTACATAAGCTAACCCAACACAACCTAACCTAGCCTCCAATCCCAACCCAACATTACGTAACCTATCACAACCCAAACCAACTCAACCTAACCGAACCTAACCCAAAGTTACCTAAGCTAACCCAACCCAACCTAACCTAACCCACGCAAACCCAACCAAACAAACAATAACGTAACCCAACCCAAGTCAACCCGACCCAACTCAACCTCACCTAACCTAAAATAACTTAACCTAACCCAATCCAACCTAACCTAACCCAATCAAACCAAACCTAACCTTCCCCAACCCAAACTATCCTTACCTAACCCAAACCTACCTACCGCTAACTAACCTAACCCAGCCCAACCTATACTAACCCAACCTAACCTAACCCAAACCAACCTATCCCAACCCAACCTAACCTAACCTAACCCAACACAACCTAACCTAACCCAATCTAACCCAACACAACCCAGCATAACCCAACCTAGCCCAACATAACCCAACCAGATCTAACCAAAACTAACCTAACCTAACCAAAACTTATCCAAACCACCGCAACCTAACCCAACCTAATTCATCCGAACGCAACATAACCTTACCAAACCTATCCCAACGCAACCTAATCCAACCAAGCCCAACCTAACCCAACCTAACCTATGCCAAAAAACCTAAAATAAATTAACATTACCTAACACAACCGATAGCAACCCAACCTAAACCAACCTAACCTAACCCAACCCAACCTAACGTAACCCATCCCAACCGAATCCTACCTAATCCAACCCAACCCAAACCAACCTAACCTTATCTAACCCAACCCAACACAACCTAACCTGACCCAACCCAAGCTAACCCAACCTAACCTAACACAACCCAACTGAAATTAACCTAACCCAAACCAACCTAATCCAACCCAACCTTACCTAACTCAACACAACATAACCTTACCTAACCCAACCTAACGCAACACAACTTAACCTAACCTTACGCAGCTAAACCTCACCAAACCCAAAAACCAAACCTGCCCCATCCAACCTAACCTAACCGAAAGCATCCTAAGCCTACCCAAGCTAATCCAACCTAACCCAACGAAACCTAACCTAGCCTATTCCAACTGAACCCATCATAACCTAATCGAACATAACCCAAACCAACCCAACCCAACCTAACCTAAGCTAACCTAACCTAATCCAACCCAACCAAATGTAAATTAACCTTACCTAACACAACATAACCCAAACCAACCAAACGTAAATTAACCTTACCTAACACAACCTAACCCAAACCAACCAAACGTAAATTAACCCTACCTAACCCAACCTAACCCAACCCAACCCAAGCTAACTCAACCTAACCTAACACACCCCAACGCAACTTAACCTAACCCAACCTAACGCAACACAACTTAACCTACCCTAACGCAGCCCTACCTAACCCAACTTAACAAACCTAACCTACCCCATCCGAAACCAACCTAAGCCAACCTAACCCAATCAAACTCAACCTAACCCAAAATAACAAAACCCAACTCAACCTCACCTAACCTAACTTAACCCAACCTAACCTAACTCAATCCAACCTAACCTAATTCAAATTAACCTAACCTAATCCAACCTAACCTAACCTATCCGAACCGAACCCAACCTAAGCTTGCCTAACCCAATCCAACCCTTCCTATCCCAACCTAACAAACCCAACCTATACTAACCCAACCAAACTTAACATAACCTTACCTTACCTAACCCAGCCCACACCAACCCAACCGAACCCAACCCATAACAGCGTAACCTAACCGAACCCAACCTAACGTCCCCCATCCCAACCAAATCCTACCTAATCCAACCCAACCCAAACCAACCTAACCTTATCTAACCCAACAAAACACAACCTAACCTAACCCAACCCAAGCTAACCCAACCTAACCTAACCCAACCCAACTGAAATTAACCTAACCCAAACCAACCTAATCCAACCCAACCTTACCTAACTCAACACAACATAACCTTACCTAACCCAACCTAACCCAACACAACCTAACCTAACGCAGCTAAACCTCACCAAACCCAAAAACCAAACGTACCCCATCCAACCCAACCTAACCGAAAGCAACCTAAGCCTACCCAAGCTAATCCAACATAACCCAAAGAGACCTAACCTAACCTAATCCAACTGAACCCAACATAAACTAATCGAACATAACCCAAACCAACTAACCCAACCTAACCTAACCTCACCCAACCCAGCCCAAACTAACCTTACCTTACCCAAACCTCCATAAACCAACCAAACAATCCAAACCAACTTAACCTAACCCAACCCAACCAAACGTAAATTAACCTTACCTAACACAACCTAACCCAAACCAACCAAACGTAAATTAACCTTACCTAACACAACCTAACCCAACCCAACCTAATGTAACTCAACCCAAACTAACCTAGCCCAACCCAAGCTAACTCAACCTAACCTAACACACCCCAACACAACTTAACCTAACCCAACCTAACCCAACACAACTTAACCTACCCTAACGCAACCCTACCTAAACCAACTCAACAAACCTAACCTACCCCATCCCAACCTAACCTATCCGAAACCAACCTAAGCCAACCTAACCCAACCAAACTCAACCTAACCCAAAATAACAAAACCCAACTCAACCTCACCTAACCTAACTTAACCCAACTTAACTCAATCCAACCTAACCTAATCCAACCTAACCTAACCTATCCGAACCAAACCCAACCTAAGCTTGCCTAACCCAATCCAACCCTTCCTATCCCAACCTAACAAACCCAACCCAACCTAAACCAACCAACATAACCTAACCTTACCTAACCCAACCCACACCAACCCAACCGAACCCAACCCATAACAGCGTAACCTAACCCAACCCAATCTAATCTAACCCAACCTAACCCAACCCAACCTTGCCTAACATACCCAACCTAACCTAACCCAACCCAAGCCAACCCAGCCTAACCTAACCAAACCTAACCCATCCTAACCCAACGTATCCAAACCCAACACAACCTAACCTAAACTAACCAAACCCAACCTTACCCAACAAAGCCGAACCTAACCAAACCCAACCCAACCTAACCAAACCTCACCTAACCTAATCCAACCTAACTTAACCTAATCCAATCTAACCTAGCCTATCCGAACCAAACCCAACCTATCCTTGGCTAACCCAACCCAATCCTACCTATCCCATCCTAACACAACTCAACCTAACCCAACCTATCCTAACCCAACCAAACCTAACGTAACCTAACCTTACCTGACCCAACCCAAACTAACCAAACCCAACCGAGCCCAACCCAAACCTATGTAACCTAACCCAACCCAATCTAATCTAACCCAACCTAACACAACCCAACCTAACATAACCCAACCTAACTTAACCCAACCAAACCTAACCCAGACTAACCTAACCAAACCTAACCCAGCCTAACCTAAGCTTACCTAACCAAACCCAACCCAACCTAACCCAAACCAAATCAACCTCACCTAACCTAACCTATCATAACCCAACCTAACATAACATAACCCGACCCAACCTAACATAAGATAACCCAACCCAACCTAACCTAACCTAACCCAACCTAGCCTAATCTAACCTATCCCAACCCAACCTTACTTAACCTAACTGAACCCAACCTAGCCTATCCTAACCCAACCCATCCTAACCCAACATACGATAACCCAACCTAACCTAGCTTAACCTAATCTAAACCAACGCAACCTAATCAAACCTAATCCAACCGAACCCAACATAAACTAACCGAACCTATCCCAAACCCAACCCAACTTAACCTTATCCAACCCAACCCAACCTAACCTAACCCAACCCAACCTAACGTAAATTAACCTTACCTTGCACAGCGCAAGCCAACCCAACCTAACCTAACCCAGACAAACCTAGCCAAACCTAACCCAGCCTTACCCAACACAACCTAACCTTACCTAAATTAACCAAACCAAACCCAACCTTACCCAAAAAGCCTTACCTAACCAAACCCAACCTAACCCAACCCAACACAACCTGACCTAATCAAACCTATCTTAGCCCAACCAAACCTAGCAAAACATAACCCATCCCAACCTAGCCTAACAACCCAACCCAGCCTACCCTAACCTAACCCAACCGAACCCAACCTTACATAACCTAACTGAACCCAAACTAACCTAACCTAACCCAAACCAACGCAACTTGACCCAACCTAATCCAGTCTTACCCAACCCAACCTAACCTAACCCTATCCAAGCTAACGTAACTTAACCTCACCTAGCACAACGCAAACCAACCCAACCTAACCCAACCTAACCTAACCTAAACCAACCTAACCTAACCAAACCCAACATAACCTTACATAACCTAACCCAACACAACCTAACCTAGCCTCCTATCAAAAACCCAACATTACCTAACCTATCACAACCCAAACCAACTCAACCTAACGGAACCTAACCCAAAGTTACCTAACCTAACCCAACCCAACCTAACATAACCTACGCAAACCCAACCAAACCTACATTAACGTAACCCAACCCAAGTCAACCCGACCCAACTCAACCTCACCTAACCTAAAATAACTTAACCTAACCCAATCCAACCTAACCAAACCCAATCAAACCAAACCTAACCTACCCCAACCCAAACTATCCTTACCTAACCCAAACCTACCTATCGCTACCTAACCTAACCCAGCCCAACCTATAATAACCCAACCTAACCTAGCCCAAACCAACCTATCCCAACCCAACCTAAGCTAACCTAACCCAACACAACTTAACCTTACCTAACCCAACACAACTTAGCCTAACCTAACGCAACCCAACCTAGCCCAACACAACAAACCTAACAGAACCCAACCTAATCCAACTGAACCTAACCTAACCTAACCCAATCTAACCCAACACAACCCAGCATAACCCAACCTAGCCCAACATAACCCAACCCAATCTAACCAAAACTAACCTAACCTAACCAAAACTTATCCAAACCACTGCAACCTAACCCAACCTAATTCAACCGAACGCAACATAACCTTACCAAACCTATCCCAACGCAACCTAATGCAACCCAGCTCAACCTAACCCGACCTAGCCTATGCCAAAAAACCTAAAATAAATTAACCTTACCTAACACAACCGATAGCAACCCAACCTAAACCAACCTAACCTAACCGAACCCAACCTAATGTAACCCATCCCAACCGAATCCTACCTAATCCAACCCAACCCAAACCAACCTAACCTTCTCTAACCCAACCCAACACAACCTAACCTAACCCAACCCAAGCTAACCCAACCTAACCTAACCCAACCCAACTGAAATTAACCTAACCCAAACCAACCTAATCCATCCCAACCTTACCAAACTCAACACAACATAACCTTACCTAACCCAACCAAACCCAACACAACTTAACCTAAGCTAACGCAGCTAAACCTCACCAAACCCAAAAACCACACCTACCCCATCCAACCTAACCTAACCGAAAGCAACCTAAACCTACCCAAGCTAATCCAACCTTACCCAACGAAACCTCACCTAACCTAATCGAACTGATCCCAACATAACCTAATCGAACATAACCCAAACCAACCCAACCTAACCTAACCTAACCTCACCCAACCCAACCCAAACTAACCTTTCCTCACCCAAACCTCCATAAACCAACCAAACAATCCAACCCAACCTAACCTAACCCAACCCAACCAAATGTAAATTAACCTTACCTAACAGAACCTAACCCAAACCAACCAAACGTAAATTAACCTTACCTAACACAACCTAACCCAAACCAACCAAACGTAAATTAACCTTACCTAACCCAACCTAACCCAACCTAAACTAATGTAACTCAACCCTACCTAACCTAACCCAACCCAAGCTAACTCAACCTAACCTAACACACTCCAACGCAACTTAACCTAACCCAACCTGACCTAACCCAAACCAACCTAACCCAACCTAACCCAACACAACTTAACCTACCCTAACGCAGCCCTACCTAACCCAACTTAACAAACCTAACCTACCCCATCCCAACCTAACCTATCCGAAACCAACCTAAGCCAACCTAACCCAATCAAACTCAACCTAACCCAAAATAACAAAACCCAACTCAACCTCACCTAACCTAACTTAACCCAACCTAACCTAACTCAATCCAACCTAACCTAATCCAAATTAACCTAACCTAATCCAACCTAACCTAACCTATCCGAACCGAACCCAACCTAAGCTTGCCTAACCCAATACAACCCTTCCTATCTCAACCTAACAAACCCAACCTATCGTAACCCAACCAAACTTAACATAACCTAACCTTACCTAACCCAACCCACACCAACCCAACCGAACCCAACCCATAACAGCGTAACCTAACCGAACCCAACCTAACGTCCCCCATCCCAACCGAATCCTACCTAATCCAAACCAACCCAAACCAACCTAACCTTATCTAACCCAACCCAACACAACCTAACCCAACCCAAGCTAACCCAACCTAACCTAACCCAACCCAACTGAAATTAACCTAACCCAAACCAACCTAATCCAACCCAACCTTACCTAACTCAACACAACATAACCTTACCTAACCCAACCTAACCCAACACAACTTAACCTAACCTAACGCAGCTAAACCTCACCAAACCCAAACACCAACCCTACCCCATCCAACCTAACCTAACCGAAAGCAACCTAAGCCTACCCAAGCTAATCCAACTTAACCCAACGAAACATAACCTAACCTAATCCAACTGAACCCAACATAAAATAATCGAACATAACCCAAACCAACTAACCCAACCTAACCTAACCTCACCCAACCCAACCCAAACGAACCTTACCTTACCCAAACCTCCATAAACCAGCCAAACAATCCAAACCAACCTAACCTAACCCAACCCTGAATTGGGAACAGTTGGGAATAAGAATAAATGGAGAATAGCTAAATAATCGGCGATTTGCTGATGACATTGCCTTGCTGAGTCACTCAGGAGGTGAACTGCAAATCATGATCAACGAGTTAGACAGGCAGAGCAGATCGATGGGTCTAAAAATTAACATGCAGAAAACCAAGGTAATGTTCAACAGCCTAGCAAGGGAACAACAGTTCACAATTGGCAGCGAGAGCCTAGAAATTGTGCCGGAATACGTCTACTTAGGGCAGGTAGTGACAGCTGATCCAGATCATGAGAGGGAGATAACTAGAAGGATAAGAATGGGGTGGAGCGCATTTGGCAAATTCTCGCAGATCATGAGTGGCAGTTTACCAATTTCCCTCAAGAGGAAAGTGTACAACAGCATAATCTTACCGGTACTCACCTACGGGGCAGAAACGTGGAGGCTAACGAAAAGAGTTCAGCTTAGGTTAAGGACTACGCAGCGAGCCATTGAAAGAAAAATGATAGGTGTAACGTTAAGAGATCGGAAGCGGGCAGAGTGGGTGAGGGAACAAACTCGGGTTAATGACATCCTAGTCGAAATCAAGAGAAAGAAATGGGCTTGGGCAGGGCATGTAATGCGAAGGCAAGATAACCGCTGGTCCTTAAGGGTAACGGAGTGGGTTCCAAGAGAAAGTAAGCGTAGCAGGGGGCGGCAGAAGGTTAGGTGGGCGGATGAGATTAAGAAGTTTGCAGGCAAAGGGTGGATGCAGCTGGCAAAGGATAGGGTTAATTGGAGAGACATGGGAGAGGCCTTTGCCCTGCAGTGGGTGTAGTAAGGCTGATGATATGATGATGATGAACACAACCTAACCCAAACCAACCAAACGTACATTAACCTTACCTAACACAACCTAACTCAACCCAACCTAATGTAACTCAACCCAACCTAACCTAACCCAACCCAAGCTAACTCAACCTAACCTAAAAAACCCCAACACAACTTGACCTAACCCAACCTGACCTAACCCAAACCAACCTAACCCAACCTAACCCAACACAACTTAACCTACCCTAACGCAGCCCTACCTAAACCAACTCAACAAACCTAACCTACCCCATCCCAACCTAACCTATCCAAAACCAACCTAAGCCAACCTAACCCAACCAAAATCAACCTAACCCAAAATAACAAAACCCAACTCAACCTCACCTAACCTAACTTACCCCAACCTAACCTAACTCAATCCAACCTAAAATTATCCAAATTAACCTAACCTAATCCAACCTAACCTAACCTATCCGAACCGAACCCAACCTAAGCTTGCCTAACTCAATCCAACCCTTCCTATCCCAACCTAACAAACACAACCCAACCTAACCCAACCTATCCTAACCCAACGAAACTTAACATAACCTAACCTTACCTAACCCAACGCACACCAACCCAACCGAACCCATAACAGCGTAACCTAACCCATCCCAATCTAATCTAACCCAACCTAACCCAACCCAACCCAAGCCAACCCAACCTAACCTAACCCAGACTAACCTAACCAAACCTAACCCATCCTAACCCAACCTATCCCAACCCAACACAAGCTAACTTAAACTAACCAAACCCAATCATACCCAACAAAGCCGAACCTAACCAAACCCAACCCAACCTAACCGAAACTCACCTAACCTAATCCAACCTAACTTAACCTAATCCAATCTAACCTAGCCTATCCGAACCAAACCCAACCTATCCTTGGCTAACCCAACCCAATCCTACCTATCCCATCCTAACACAACTCAACCTAACCCAACCTATCCTAACCCAACCAAACCTAACGTAACCTAACCTTACCTGACCCAACCCAACCTAACCCAACCCAACTGAGCCCAACCCAATCCTATGTAACCTAACCCAACCCAGTCTAATCTAACCCAACCTAACACAACCCAACCTAACATAACCCAACCTAACTTAACCCAACCAAACCTAACCCAGACTAACCTAACCAAACCTAACCCAGCCTAACCTAAGCTAACCTAACCCAACCCAAATCAACCTCACCTAACCGAACCTATCTTAACCCAACCTAACATAACATAGCATAACCCAACCCAACCTAACATAAGATAACCCAACCCAACCTAACCTAACCTAACCCAACCCAGCCTAACCTAACCTATCCCAACCCAACCCAACCTTACTTAACCTAACTGAACCCAACCTAACCTATCCTAACCCAACCCATCCTAACCCAACATAAGATAACCCAACCTAACCTAACCTAGCTTAACCTAATCTAAACCAACTCAACCTAATCAAACCTAATCCAACCGAACCCAACATAACCTAACCGAACCTATCCCAACCCAACCTAACCTAACCTTATCCAACCCAACCCAACCTAACCTAACCCAAACCAACCTAACGTAAATTAACCTTACCTTGCACAGCGCAAGCCAACCCAACCTAACCCAACCTAACCCAACCCAACCTAACCCAACCTAGCCTAACCCAACCTAACCTTACGTAACCTAACCTTACTTAACCCAACCCAAACCTACCCAACACTACCCAACCACACCTAACCTAACCCAACGCCACCCAACCCAAACCAACGTTACCTAACCTAACCCAATCTAATCTAACCCAACCTAACATAACCCAACCTAACCAAACCCAACCTAACCTCACCCTACCCAAGACAATCCAACCTAACCCAATCTAACCCAACCTATCCCAACCCAATATACCTTACCTTACCTAACTTAACCTAACCAAACCCAACCGAACCTAACCTTACATAACCCATCCCAAAACAAATTAACCTAGCCTATCCTATCCCAATCCAACCTTGCCTAACCTAACCCAACCCAACCTAACCTAATTTAACCCAACCCAACATAACATAACACAACTAACCTAACCCAAAACCACAAAACCAACCCTATCCCAACCCAACCTAACCTAACCTAATCCAGCCTACCCCAATCCAACCCAACAAACCTATCCTAACCCATCCAATCCATCCTAACCCAAACCTACCACACCCAATTCAACGAAATCTAACCCAACCTAACATAACCTAACCCAACCCAACGTAACCTAACTAAACCTTACCAAACGCAACCTAACCTAACCTCACCTTACCTAACCCTACCAAACCTATCCCAACCCAACCTACCCAAACCAACCCAAAATAACCCAAGCTAACCTAACCTAACCCAACCCGATCTAACCTAACCCAACCCAACCTAACCTAACCCAACACAACTTAATCTTACCTAACCCAACCTACAACAACACAACTTAACCTAACCTAACGCAGGCCAACCTAACCCAATCCAACAAACCTAACCTACCCCATCCCAACCTCTCCTAACCCAACCCAACCTAATCCAACCTATCCCAACCAAACCTAACCTAACCTAACCCTAGCTAACCCAACATAACCCTACTCAACCTAACCCAATCGAAACTAACCTACAACGCCGTCTAACCCAACCTATTCCAACCGAACCCAATATAACCTAACCGAACCTACCCCAACCCAACCTAACCTAACCTAACGCAACCCAATGCAACCTAGCCCAACGCACCTAACCCAGCCTGACCTATCCCAACCCAACCTACCCAAACCAACGCAACCTAACCCAAGCTAACCTAATCGACTAAACCTAACCTAGCCTAACCCAAACAAACCTAACCTAACCCAACCCAACCTAACATAACCTAACCTAACCCAACCTAACCTAATCTAACCTAACCAAACCCAACCTATACTAACCTAACCCAACCCAAATTAACCCAACCCAACATTGCCTAACTATAACTAACCCAACCCAACTCAACCCAACCAAACCTAACCTAACCCAACCCAATCTAACCTAACTCAACCCAACCTAACATACCCCAACACAACTTAACCTTACCTAACCCAACCTAACCCAACATAACTTAACCTAACCTAACCTAACCCAACCTAACCTAACCTAGCCCATCCCAATGCAACCTAACCCAGCACAACCTAACCCTACCTAACCTAACCCAACCCAAACCAACCTAACGTTACCTAACCTAACCTAACCCAACCCAATCTAACCGTCCCTAACATTACCGAACCCAAACCAACCAAACCTAACCCAACCTAACAAAACCTAACCTATTCCAACCCAACCCTTCATATCCCAACCAAACCAAACCCAACACAACTTAACCTTACCTAACCTAACCCAACCCAAATCAACCTAACCCAACCAAACATAACCCAACACAACCTAACGTAAATTAACCTTACCTGTCCCAACCCAAACCAACCTTACTTAACCTAGCCTAACCCAACCCAACCTAACGTATCCAAACCTAACCTAACCCTACCCAAACAACCAAACCTAACCTATCCTTACCCATTCCATCCCAACCCAAATTAACCTTACCAAGCCCAACCCAACCCTTAATATACCAACCTAACCTAACCCAAGCCAACCTATCCCAACCTAACCTAACCCAACCCAAGCCAACCCAACCTAACCTAACCCAGACAAACCTAACCAAACCTAACCCAGCCTTACCCAACACAACCTAACCTTACCTAAATTAACCAAACCAAACCCAACCTTACCCAAAAAGCCTTACCTAACCAAACCCAACCTAACCCAACCCAACACAACCTGACCTAATCAAACCTATCTTAGCCCAACCTAACCTAGCAAAACATAACCCATCCCAACCTAGCCTTAATTAACCCAAGCCAGCCTACCCTAACCTAACCCAACCTTACATAACCTAACTGCACTCAAACTAACCTCACCTAACCTAACCCAAACCAACGCATCTTGACCCAACCTAATCCAACCTTACCCAACCCAACCTAACCTAACCCAATCCAACCTAACGTAACTTAACCTTACCTAACACAACCCAAACCAACCCAACCTAAACCAACCTAACCTAACCTAACCAAACCAAACCTATCCTTACATAACCTAACCCAACCCAACCTCACCTGACCCAAGCAAACCCAACCAAACCTACATTAACGTAACCCAACCCAAGTCAACCCGGCCCAACTCAACCTCACCTAACCTAAAATAACTTAACCTAACCCAATCCAACCTAACCTAACCCAATCAAACCAAACTTTACCTACCCCAACCCAAACTATCCTTACCTAACCCAAACCTACCTATCCCTACCTAACCTAACCCAGCCCAACCTATACTAACCCAACCTAAACTAACCCAAACCAACCTATCCCAACCCAACCTAACCTAACCTAACCCAACACAACTTAACCTTACCTAACCCAACACAACTTAACCTAACCTAACGCAACCCAACCTAATCCAACTGAACCTAACCTAACCCAATCTAACCCAACACAACCCAGCATAACCCAACCTAGCCCAACATAACCCAACCCAATCTAACCAAAACTAACCTAACCTAACCAAAACTTATCCAAACCACTGCAACCTAACCCAACCTAATTCAACCGAACGCAACATAACCTTACCAAACCTATCCCAACGCAACCTAATGCAACCCAGCTCAACCTAACCCGACCTAGCCTATGCCAAAAAACCTAAAATAAATTAACCTTACCTAACACAACCGATAGCAACCCAACCTAAACCAACCTAACCTAACCGAACCCAACCTAATGTAACCCATCCCAACCGAATCCTACCTAATCCAACCCAACCCAAACCAACCTAACCTTCTCTAACCCAACCCAACACAACCTAACCTAACCCAACCCAAGCTAACCCAACCTAACCTAACCCAACCCAACTGAAATTAACCTAACCCAAACCAACCTAATCCAACCCAACCTTACCAAACTCAACACAACATAACCTTACCTAACCCAACCAAACCCAACACAACTTAACCTAAGCTAACGCAGCTAAACCTCACCAAACCCAAAAACCACACCTACCCCATCCAACCTAACCTAACCGAAAGCAACCTAAACCTACCCAAGCTAATCCAACCTTACCCAACGAAACCTCACCTAACCTAATCGAACTGATCCCAACATAACCTAACCGAACATAACCCAAACCAACCCAACCTAACCTAACCTAACCTCACCCAACCCAACCCAAACTAACCTTTCCTCACCCAAACCTCCATAAACCAACCAAACAATCCAACCCAACCTAACCTAACCCAACCCAACCAAATGTAAATTAACCTTACCTAACACAACCTAACCCAAACCAACCAAACGTAAATTAACCTTACCTAACACAACCTAACCCAAACCAACCAAACGTAAATTAACCTTACCTAACCCAACCTAACCCAACCTAAACTAATGTAACTCAACCCTACCTAACCTAACCCAACCCAAGCTAACTCAACCTAACCTAACACACCCCAACGCAACTTAACCTAACCCAACCTGACCTAACCCAAACCAACCTAACCCAACCTAACCCAACACAACTTAACCTACCCTAACGCAGCCCTACCTAACCCAACTTAACAAACCTAACCTACCCCATCCCAACCTAACCTATCCGAAACCAACCTAAGCCAACCTAACCCAATCAAACTCAACCTAACCCAAAATAACAAAACCCAACTCAACCTCACCTAACCTAACTTAACCCAACCTAACCTAACTCAATCCAACCTAACCTAATCCAAATTAACCTAACCTAATCCAACCTAACCTAACCTATCCGAACCGAACCCAACCTAAGCTTGCCTAACCCAATACAACCCTTCCTATCCCAACCTAACAAACCCAACCTATCGTAACCCAACCAAACTTAACATAACCTAACCTTACCTAACCCAACCCACACCAACCCAACCGAACCCAACCCATAACAGCGTAACCTAACCGAACCCAACCTAACGTCCCCCATCCCAACCGAATCCTACCTAATCCAAACCAACCCAAACCAACCTAACCTTATCTAACCCAACCCAACACAACCTAACCCAACCCAAGCTAACCCAACCTAACCTAACCCAACCCAACTGAAATTAACCTAACCCAAACCAACCTAATCCAACCCAACCTTACCTAACTCAACACAACATAACCTTACCTAACCCAACCTAACCCAACACAACTTAACCTAACCTAACGCAGCTAAACCTCACCAAACCCAAACACCAACCCTACCCCATCCAACCTAACCTAACCGAAAGCAACCTAAGCCTACCCAAGCTAATCCAACTTAACCCAACGAAACATAACCTAACCTAATCCAACTGAACCCAACATAAAATAATCGAACATAACCCAAACCAACTAACCCAACCTAACCTAACCTCACCCAACCCAACCCAAACGAACCTTACCTTACCCAAACCTCCATAAACCAGCCAAACAATCCAAACCAACCTAACCTAACCCAACCCTGAATTGGGAACAGTTGGGAATAAGAATAAATGGAGAATACCTAAATAATCTGCGATTTGCTGATGACATTGCCTTGCTGAGTCACTCAGGAGGTGAACTGCAAATCATGATCAACGAGTTAGACAGGCAGAGCAGATCGATGGGTCTAAAAATTAACATGCAGAAAACCAAGGTAATGTTCAACAGCCTAGCAAGGGAACAACAGTTCACAATTGGCAGCGAGAGCCTAGAAATTGTGCCGGAATACGTCTACTTAGGGCAGGTAGTGACAGCTGATCCAGATCATGAGAGGGAGATAACTAGAAGGATAAGAATGGGGTGGAGCGCATTTGGCAAATTCTCGCAGATCATGAGTGGCAGTTTACCAATTTCCCTCAAGAGGAAAGTGTACAACAGCATAATCTTACCGGTACTCACCTACGGGGCAGAAACGTGGAGGCTAACGAAAAGAGTTCAGCTTAGGTTAAGGACTACGCAGCGAGCCATTGAAAGAAAAATGATAGGTGTAACGTTAAGAGATCGGAAGCGGGCAGAGTGGGTGAGGGAACAAACTCGGGTTAATGACATCCTAGTCGAAATCAAGAGAAAGAAATGGGCTTGGGCAGGGCATGTAATGCGAAGGCAAGATAACCGCTGGTCCTTAAGGGTAACGGAGTGGGTTCCAAGAGAAAGTAAGCGTAGCAGAGGGCGGCAGAAGGTTAGGTGGGCGGATGAGATTAAGAAGTTTGCAGGCAAAGGGTGGATGCAGCTGGCAAAGGATAGGGTTAATTGGAGAGACATGGGAGAGGCCTTTGCCCTGCAGTGGGTGTAGTAAGGCTGATGATGATGATGATGATGAACACAACCTAACCCAAACCAACCAAACGTACATTAACCTTACCTAACACAACCTAACCCAACCCAACCTAATGTAACTCAACCCAACCTAACCTAACCCAACCCAAGCTAACTCAACCTAACCTAAAAAACCCCAACACAACTTAACCTAACCCAACCTGACCTAACCCAAACCAACCTAACCCAACCTAACCCAACACAACTTAACCTACCCTAACGCAGCCCTACCTAAACCAACTCAACAAACCTAACCTACCCCATCCCAACCTAACCTATCCAAAACCAACCTAAGCCAACCTAACCCAACCAAAATCAACCTAACCCAAAATAACAAAACCCAACTCAACCTCACCTAACCTAACTTACCCCAACCTAACCTAACTCAATCCAACCTAAAATTATCCAAATTAACCTAACCTAATCCAACCTAACCTAACCTATCCGAACCGAACCCAACCTAAGCTTGCCTAACTCAATCCAACCCTTCCTATCCCAACCTAACAAACACAACCCAACCTAACCCAACCTATCCTAACCCAACGAAACTTAACATAACCTAACCTTACCTAACCCAACGCACACCAACCCAACCGAACCCAACCCATAACAGCGTAACCTAACCCATCCCAATCTAATCTAACCCAACCTAACCCAACCCAACCCAAGCCAACCCAACCTAACCTAACCCAGACTAACCTAACCAAACCTAACCCATCCTAACCCAACCTATCCCAACCCAACACAAGCTAACTTAAACTAACCAAACCGAATCATACCCAACAAAGCCGAACCTAACCAAACCCAACCCAACCTAACCGAAACTCACCTAACCTAATCCAACCTAACTTAACCTAATCCAATCTAACCTAGCCTATCCGAACCAAACCCAACCTATCCTTGGCTAACCCAACCCAATCCTACCTATCCCATCCTAACACAACTCAACCTAACCCAACCTATCCTAACCCAACCAAACCTAACGTAACCTAACCTTACCTGACCCAACCCAACCTAACCCAACCCAACTGAGCCCAACCCAATCCTATGTAACCTAACCCAACCCAGTCTAATCTAACCCAACCTAACACAACCCAACCTAACATAACCCAACCTAACTTAACCCAACCAAACCTAACCCAGACTAACCTAACCAAACCTAACCCAGCCTAACCCAACGTATCCAAACCCAACACAACCTAACTTAAACTAACCAAACCCAACCTTACCCAACAAAGCCGAACCTAACCAAACCCAACCCAACCTAACCAAACCTCACCTAACCTAATGCAACCTAACTTAACCTAATCCAATCTAACCTAGCCTATTCGAACCAAACCCAACCTATCCTTGGCAAACCCAACCCAATCCTACCTATCCCATCCTAACACAACTCAACCTAACCCAACCTATCCTAACCCAACCAAACCTAACGTAACCTAACCTTACCTGACCCAACCCAAACTAACCAAACCCAACCGAGCCCAACCCAAACCTATGTAACCTAACCCAACCCAATCTAATCTAACCCAACCTAACACAACCCAACCTAACATAACCCAACCTAACTTAACCCAACCAAACCTAACCCAGACTAACCTAACCAAACCTAACCCAGCCTAACCTAAGCTTACCTAACCAAACCCAACCCAACCTAACCCAACCCAAATCAACCTCACCTCACCGAACCTATCTTAACCCAACCTAACATAACATAGCATAACCCAACCCAAACTAACATAAGATAACCCAACCCAACCTAACCTAACCTAACCCAACCCAGCCTAACCTAACCTATCCCAACCCAACCCAACCTTACTTAACCTAACTGAACCCAACCTAACCTATCCTAACCCAACCCATCCTAACCCAACATAAGATAACCCAACCTAACCTAACCTAGCTTAACCTAATCTAAACCAACTCAACCTAATCAAACCTAATCCAACCGAACCCAACATAACCTAACCGAACCTATCCCAACCCAACCTAACCTAACCTTATCCAACCCAACCCAACCTAACCTAACCCAAACCAACCTAACGTAAATTAACCTTACCTTGCACAGCGCAAGCCAACCCAACCTAACCCAACCCAACCTAACCCAACCTAGCCTAACCCAACCTAACCTTACGTAACCTAACCTTACTTAACCCAACCCAACCTAACCTAATTCAGGCAAACCCAACCTAACCTACATTAAGCTAACCCAACCCAAGTCAACACGACCAAACTCAGCCTCACCTAACCTAACCTAACTTAACCCAAACTAACCCAACACAACCTAACCTAACCCAAACCAAACAAACCTAACCTAACCTCACCCAACCCAACCCAAATTAACCTTACCTAACCCAAACCTCCCTAAACCATCCAAACCTAATCCAACCTAACCTACCCTAACTCAACTCAACCCAACCTAACCTAATCAACCTAACCCAACCCAACATAACCTAACCTAACCCAACCCAAATTAACTCAACCCAATCTTAGCTACCTTAACCTAACCCAACCCAACTCATCCTAACCCAACCTAACCTAACCCAACCCAATCTAACCCTACCTAACCTCACCAAACCCAACCCAACCAAACCTAACCCAACCTTACATAAGCTAACCTATTCCAACCCAACCCTTCCTATCCCAACCTAACCCAACCTATCCTATCCTAACCCAACCAAACCTAACGTAACCCATCCTTACCTAACCAAACCCAACCTAACCTAACCCAGACTAACCTAACCAAACCTAACCCAGTCTAACCCAAAACAACCTAACATTACCTAAAATTAACCAAACCAAACCCAATCTTACCTAACAAAGCCTAACCTAACCAAACGCAACCCAACCTAACCAAACCAAACTCAACCTGACCTAACCGTACCTATCTTAGCCCAACCTAACCTAACAAAACATAACCCAACCAAACCCAACCTAACCTGACTTAACCCAACCCAACCCAGCCTGACATAACCTATTCCAAGCCAACCCCACCTTACATAACCTAACTGAACCCAAACTAACCTAACCTAACCCAACCCAACCTAACCCAAAGCTAATAAAACCTTACCCAACCCAACCTAACCTAACCCAACCACCCCTAACGTAAATTAACGTTACCTATCCCAACCCAAACCAACTCAACCTGTCCGAACCTAACCCAAAGTTACCTAACCTAACCCAACCCAACCTACCCTAATTCAAGCAAACCCAACCTAACCGACATTAACCTAACCCAACCCAAGTCAACCCAACCCAGCTCAGCCTCACCTAACCTAACCTAAATTAACCCAACCTAACCCAACCCAACCTAACCTAACCCTAAACAACCAAACCTAACCTAACCCAACTTAACCTAACATAACCCAACCCGACCCAAACTATGCTTATCTATCCAAAACCTACCTATCCCAACCTAACCTAACCCAGCCTAACGTATCCTAACAAAAACCAACCTAACATAAATTACCCTAACCCAACCCAGCCCATAGGGTTAATTGGAGAGACATGGGAGAGGCCTTTGCCCTGCAGTGGGTGCAGTAAGGCTGATGATGATGATGATGAACCCAACCCAACCTAACCTAACCCAACCCAATCCAACCCAACTTAAACTAACCCAAATTAGCATAACCTAACCCAACACAACTTAATCTAACCTAACGCAACCCAACCTAGCCCACCACAACAAACCTAACACAACCTTACGCAATCCAACCAAACCTAACCTAATCTAACCTAACCCAATCTAACCCAAACCAACTTAACCTTACCTAACCCAACCCAAAACAACGTAACCTACCCAACCCCAATTAACCTAACCCAATCAACCTAACCCAACCCAACATTACCTAACCTAACCGAGCACAACTTAAACTTACCTAGCCCAACCTAACCCATCACAACTTAAACTAACCTAACGCAGCTAAACCTAACCAAACCAAAAACCTAACCTACCCCATCCCAACCTAAACTAGCCGAAACTCAGCTAAGCCTACCCAAGCTAATCCAACCTAACTCAACCAAACCTAATACAACCTAACCCAACATAACCCAAACCAAAGTAACCTAACCTAACCAACCCAACCTAACCTAATTCAAGCAAACCCAACCTAACCGACATTAACCTAACCCAACCCAAGTCAACCCAACCCTGCTCAGCCTCACCTAACCTAACCTAAATTAACCCAACCTAACCCAACCCAACCTAACCTAACCCAACCCGACCCAAACTATCCTTATCTATCCCAAATCTACCTATCCCAACCTAGCCGACATTAACCTAACACAACCCAAGCGAACCCAACCTAACATAACCTTGTATAACCCAACCCAACACAACCTAACCTAGCCTATCCTATCCCAACCCAAACCTACTCAACCTAACCGAACCTAACCCAAAGTTACCTAACCTAACCCAACCCAACCTAACCTAATGCAGGCAAACCCAACCTAACCTACATTAAGCTAACCCAACCCAACCCAACCCGACCAAACTCAGCCTCACCTAACCTAACCTAAATTAACCCAACCTAACCCAACCCAACCTAACCTAACCCTAAACAACCAAACCTAACCTAACCCAACTTAACCTAACCGAACCCAACCCGACCCAAACTATCCTTATCTATCCCAAATCTACCTATCCCAACCTAACCGACATTAACCTAACACAACCCAAGCCAACCCAACCTAACCCAACCTAACCTAACCTTACATAACCCAACTCAACACAACCTAGCCTATCCTATCCCAACCCAACATTACCTAACCCATCACTACCCAAACCAACTCAACCTAACCGAACCTAACCCAAAGTTACCTAACCTAAACCAACCCAACTAACCTAACCCAAACAAACCCAACAAAACCTACATTAATTTACCCCAACCCAAGTCAACCCGACCCAACTCAACCTCACCTAACCTAACCTAACTTAACCCAACCTAACCCAATCCAGCCTAACTTGACCCAACTCAACCAAACCTAACCTACCCCAACCCAAACTCTCCTTACCTAACCCAAACCTACCTATCCCTACCTAACCTAACCCAGCCCAACCTATCCTAACCCTACCCAACCTTACATAAATTAACCTAACCCAACACAACCCAACCTAACCGAACCCAACTTAACCGAACCCAACCTAACATAACCTAATCGAGCCGAACCCAACCCAACGTAACCTAATTTAAACCAACCTAACCCAACCTAATCTAACCTCACCCAACACAACTTAACCTTACCTAATTCAACACAACTTAACCTAACCTAACGCAACCCAACCTAGCCCAACACAAAACTAACACAACCCAACCTAATCCAACCAAACATAACCAAACCTAACCCAACATAACACCACACAACCCAGCATAACCCAACGTAACCCAACATAACCCAACCCAACCTAACCAAAACTAACTTAACCTAACCCAAACTAATCCAAACCAATGCAACCTAACCCAACCTAATCCAACCGAACGCAACATAACCTAACTGAACCTATCCCAACCCAACCCAACCTAATCCAACCCAGCCAAACCTAACCCAAACTAACCTAACCCAAAAAACCTAACATAAATTAACCTTACCTAACACAACCGAAAGCAACCCAACCTAAACCAACCTAACCTAACCCAACCCAACCTAACGTAACCCAATCCAACCGAATCCTACCTAACCCAACCCAACCCAAACCAATCTAACCTAACCCAATCCAAGCTAACCCAACCTAACCTAACCCAACCAAACTGAAATTAACCTAACCCAAACCAACCTAATCGAACGCAACCCTACCTAACACAACACATCACCTTGCCTAACCCAACCTAACCCAACCTAACACCACTTAACCTAACCTAACGCAGCTAAACCTAACCAAACCCAAAAAACCAAACCTACCCCATCCCAACCTGACCTAACCGAAACCAACCTAAGCCTACCCAAGCTAATACAACATAACCCAACGAAACCTAACCTAACCCAACCTGAGCTAACCTAACCCAACATAACCCAATACAATATAACCTAACCTAATTTAATCGAACACAACCTAACCTAACCTCACCCAACCCAACCCCAACTAACCTAACCTTACCGAAACTTCCATAAACCAACCAAACTTAATCCAACCCAACCTAACCTAACCCAACCCAATCAAACGTAAATTAACCTTACCTAACCCAACCTAACCCAACCCAACCTAATGTAACTCAACCCAACCTAACCCTACCCTAACCTAACCTTAACCTAACCTTACCTAACCCAACCCACACCAACGAAACCTAACCCAACCCATAACAACGTAACCTAACCAAACCCAATCTAATCTAACCCAACCTAAACCCACCCAACCTAACCTAACATAACCCAACCTAACCTAACCCAACCCAAGCCAATCCAACCTAACCTAACCCAGAATAACCTAACCAAACCTAACCCATCCTAACCCAACCTATCCCAACCCAACACACGTAATCCACGTAATCCAACACAAATTAACCTAACCTAATGCAGCCCAACATAACCGAACAGAACAAACCTAAACTATGCCATCTCAACTAACCTAACTCAAACCAACCTAATTCAACCTAACCCAACCTAACAAATCCCAACTCAAGCTCGCCTAACCTAACTGAACCCAACCTAACCTAACTCAACCCAACCCAACCTAACATAATCGAACCCAACCTAACCTTACATAACATAACCCAACCCTTCTTATCCCAACATAACCCAACCTATTCTAACCCAACCAAACCTAACGTAACCTAACCTTACCTAACTCAACCCAAACCAACCAAACTTAACCCAACCCAGCCTAACCTAACCCAACCCAAATTTGATCTAATCCCAACCCAACCTAACAAAACCATACTAACCTAACCCAACCCAAGCCAACAAAACCTAACCTAACCCAGACTAACCTAACCAAACCTAACCCAGCCTAACCAAACATAACCTAACGTTACCTAACTTAACCAAACCAAACCCAGCCTTACTCAACAAAACATAACCTAACCAAACCCAACCTAACCCAAACCAACTCAACCTGAGCTAACCGAACCTATCTTAGCCCAACCTAACCTAGCAAAGCATAACACAACCCAACCCAGCCTAACATAACCTATTCCAACCCAACCCCACCTTACATAACCTAACTGAACCCAAACTGACCTAACCTTACCCAACCCAACCTAATCCAAACCAACGCACCCTACCCCAGCCTAATCCAACCTTACCTAACCCATCCTGACCAAACCCCACATCACCTATCGTAAATTTGCCTTACCTAACACAACCCAAACCAACCCAACCTAACATAACCTTATATAACCCAACCCAACACAACCTAACCTAGCCTCTCCTATCCCAACCCAAACCTACTGAACCTAACCGAACTTAACCCAAAGTTACCTAACCTAACCCAACCCAACCTAACCTAATTCAAGCAAACCCAACCTAACCTACATTAACCTAACCCAACCCAAGTCAACCCGACCAAACTCAGCCTCACCTAACCTAACCTAACTTAACACAAACTAACCCAAAACAACCTAACCTAACCCAAACCAATCAAACTTAACCTAACCTCACCCAACCCAACCCAAATTAACCTTACCTAACCCAAACCTCCTTTAACCATCCAAACCTTTACCAACCCAACCTAAATTAACCCAACCCAACCAAACGTAAATTAACCTTACCTAACCCAACATAACCTAATGTAACCCAACCCAATTGAACCCAAACCAATCCTACCAAACCCAACCCAACCTAACCTTACCTAACCCAACCTAACCCAACCCAACTTACCCCAACCCAACCTAACCTAACCCAACCCAAGCTAACTCAACCTAACCTAACATAACCCAACCCAACTTACCCATACCCAACCTAACCTAACCCAAACCAAGCTAACCTAAAACAATCCAACCTAATCCAACCCAACCGAACATAACCCAACAAAACTAACCCAACACAAGTTAACCTACCCTAACGCAGCCCAAACTAACCCAACAGAACAAACCTAACCTACCCCATCCCAACCTAACCTAACCCAAACCAACCTAAGCCAACCAAACCCAACCAAACCCAACCCAACCTAACCCAAAATAACAAAACCCAACTCAATCTCACCTAACGTACCCTAACTTAACCCAACATAACTTAACCTCACCTAACTCAACTCAAGCCAACCTAACCTAATCAACCTAACCCAACCCAACAAAACCTAACCTAACCCAACCCATATTAACTCAACCCAACCTTATCTACTTTAACGTAACCCAACCGAACTCAACCAAACCTAACCTACATTATCCTTACCCAAACCAAGTCAACCCGACCCAACCGAACCCAAACTATCCTTACCTAACCCAAACCTACCTATTCCAACATAACATAACCCAAACCAACCAAACCTAACCTAACCTAACCCAACCCAAACTATCCTTACCTAACCCAAACCTACCTATTCCAACCTAACCTAACCCAGCCCAACGTATCCTAACAAAAACCAACCTAACATAAATTACCCTAACCCAACCCAGCCCTTAGGGTTAATTGGTGAGACCTGGGAGAGGCCTTTGCCCTGCAGTGGGTGCAGTAAGGCTGATGATGATGATGAACCCAACCCAACCTAACCTAACCCAACCCAATCCAACCCAACTTAAACTAACCCAAATTAGCATAACCTAACCCAACACAACTTAATCTAACCTAACGCAACCCAAGCTAGCCCAACACAACAAACCTAACACAACCCAACCCAATCCAACCAAACCTAACCTAATCTAACCTAACCCAATCTAACCCAAACCAACTTAACCTTACCTAACCCAACCCAAAACAATGTAAACTACCCCAACCCCAATTAACCTAACCCAAACAACCTAACCAAACCGAACACAACTTAAACTTACCTAACCCAACCTAACCCATCACAACTTAAACTAATCTAACGCAGCAAAACCTAACCAAACCAAAAACCTAACCTAACCCATCCCAACCTAAACTAGCCGAAACTAACCTAGGCCTACCCAAGCTAATCAAACCTAACACAACCAAACCTAATCCAACCTAACCCAACAAAGTAACCTAACCTAACCCAACCCAACCTAACCTAATTCAAGCAAACCCAACCTAACCGACATTAACCTAACCCAACCCAAGTCAACCCAACCCAGCTCAGCCTCACCTAACGTAACCTAAATTACCCAACCTAACCCAACCCAACCTAACCTAACCTTAAACAACCAAACCTAACCTAACCCAACTTAACCTAACCTAACCCAACCCGACACAAACTATGCTTATCTATCCCAAACCTACCTATCCCAACCTAACCTAACCCAGCCCAATGTATCCTAACAGAAACCAACCTAACATAAATTACCCTAACCCAACATAGCCCTTAGGGTTAATTGGAGAGACATGGGAGAGGCCTTTGCCCTGCAGTGGGTGCAGTAAGGCTGATGATGATGATGATGAACCCAACCCAACGTAACCTAACCAAACCCAATCCAACCCAACTTAAACTAACCCAAATTAGCATAACCTAACCCAATACAACATAATCTAACCTAACGCAACCCAACCTAGCCCAACACAACAAACCTAACACAACCCATCCCAATCCAACCAAACCTAACCTAACCTAACCCAATCTAACCCAAACCAACTTAACCTTAGCTAACCCAAACCAAAACAACGTAACCTACCCAACCCCAATTAACCTAACCCAATCAACCTAACCCAACCCAACATTACCTAACCTAACCGAACACAACTTAAACTTACCTAGCCCAGCTTAACCCATCACAACTTAAACTAACCTAACGCAGCTAAACCTAACCAAACCAAAAACCTAACCTACCCCATCCCAACCTAAACTAGCCGAAACTCAGCTAAGCCTACCCAAGCTAATCCAACCTAACCCAACCAAACCTAATCCAACCTAACCCAACATAACCCAAACAAAAGTAACCTAACCTAACCAAAACCAACGCAGCCTAACCCAACCTAATCCGACTGAACTCAACATAATCTAATCGAACATAACCCAAACCAACCCAACCCAACCTAACATAACGCATCCCAATCTAACCTAACCTAACCCAACCTAAACCAAACTAACCTTACCTAATCTAAACCTCCCTAAAACATCCAAACGAAATCAAACCCGACCTAAATTATCCCAACCCAACCAAACGTAAATTAACCTTACCAAACCTAACATAACCCAACCTAACCAAACACAACTTAAACCAACCCAACCTAATCTAACCCAACCCAAGGTAACCCACCCTAACCTAACACAACCCAACCCAACTTAACCTAACACAACCTAACCTAACCCAAACTAACAGAACCTAACCCAACAAAACTTGACCTTACCTAACCCAACAAAACTTTTACCTTACCTGACCCAACACAAGTTAACCTACCCTAACGCAGCCCAACCTAACCCTACACAACAAACCTAACCTACCCCATCCCAACCTAAGCCGACCTAAAGCAACCAAACCCAACCCAACCTAACCCAAAATAAAAAACCCAACTCAACCTCACCTAACCTAAATTGACCCAACCTAACCTAAATCAACTCAAACAAACCTAACCTAATCAACCTGACTCAACCCAACATAACCTAACCTAACCCAACCCAAATTAACCCAATCCAACCTTATCTACATTAACCTAACCCAACCCAACTCAACCCAACCTAACCTAACCTAACCCAACCCAACCCACACAAACCTTACCTAACCCAATCCTACCCTACTTAACCTAACCCAACCCAACTCAACCTAACCCAACTTAACCTAACCCAACCCAACCTACCGTATATTGAACCTTACCAACCCAACCCAAACCAACCTAACATAACCTAAACTACCCCAACCAAACCTAACGTAACCCAACCAAACCGAACCCAACCCAAACCAACTTAACCCAACCCAACCCAACCAAACCTAACCCATCCCAATCTAATCCAACCTAACCTAACCCAACCAAACATAACCCAACCCAACCTAACCTAACCGATTCCAAAACAACCCTTCCTATCCCAACCTAACATAAACCAACCCAACCTATCTCAACCTATCCTAACCCAACCCAATCCAACCTAACGTAGCCTAACCTAACCTAACCCATCCCAATCTAGCCCTACCTAACCTAACCGAACCCAACCCAACCAAACCTAACCCAGCCTAACATAACCTAACCTATTCCAACCCAACCCTTCCTATCCCAACCTAACCGAACCCAACACAACTTAACCTTACCTAACCTAATTTAACCCAACCCAACCTAACGTAACCTAACCTTACCTAACCCATCCCAACCGAAACCAAACAAACCTTTCCTAACCCAAACCTACCTAAACCAACCTAACCTAACCCAACCCAACTCAACCTAACCCCAACCAAACCTAACCCTACCCAACCTAACTAAATTAACCTTACCTGTCCCAACCCAAACCAACCTTATTTAACCTAGCCTAACCCAACCCAACCTAACGTAACCAAACCAAACCGAACCCAACCCAATGCTACCTAACCCAACCAAAACCAACTTAACCCACCCCAACCTAACCTAACCCAACCCAATTTAACTCAGCCTAGCCTAACCCAACCCAGACAACCAAACCTAACCTTACCCAACCCAACCCTTAATATCCTAACCTAACCTAACCCAAGCCAACCTATTCCAACCAAACCTAACTCAACCCAAGCCAACCCAACCTAAGCTAACCCAGACTAACCTAATTAAACCTAACCCAGCCTAACCCAACACAACCTAACCTTACCAAAATTTACCAAACCAAGCCCAACCTGACCAAACAAAGCCTAACCTCAGCAAACCCACCCTAATCCAACCCAACACAACCTGACCTAATCGAACCCTCTTAGCCCAACCTAACCTAGCAAGACATAACAAAACCCAACCTAACCTAACTTAACCCAACCAAGCCTACCCTAACCTAAGCCAACCGAATCCAACCTTACATAACCTAACTGAACCCAAACTAACCTAACATAACCTAACCCAACCAAACCCGCCCAAACCAACGCAACCTGACCCGTCCTAATCCATCCTTACCCAACCTAACCTAACCCAACCCAACCTAACATAACCCAACCCAACACAACTAACCTAGCCTATCCTATCCCAACCCAACATTACCTAACCCATCACTACCCAAACCAACTCAACCTAACCGAACCTAACAAAAAGTTACCTTACCTAACCCAACCCAACTAACCTAACCCAAGCAAACCCAACCAAACCTACATTAACACACCCCAACCCAAGTCAACCCGACCCAACTCAACCTCACCTAACCTAACCTAACTTAACCCAACCTAACCCAATCCAACCTAACTTAACCCAACCCAACCAAACCTAACCTACCCCAACCCAAACTATCCTTACCTAACCCAAACCTACCTATCCCTACCTAACCTAACCCAGCCCAACCTATCCTAACCCTACCCAACCTTACATAAATTAACCTAACCCAACACAACCCAACCTAACCGAACCCAACTTAACCTAACCCAACCTAACATAACCTAATCGAGCCGAACCCAAGCCAACCTAACATAATCCAAACCAACCTAACCCAACCCAACCTAACCTAACCTAACCCAACACAACTTAACCTTACCTAACCCAACACAACTTGACCTAACCTAACGCAACCCAACCTAGCCCAACACAACAAAACTAACACAACCCAACCTAATCCAACCAAACATAGCCAAACCTAACCCAACATAACACCACACAACCCAGCATAACCCAACATAACCCAACCCAACCTAACCAAAACTAACTTAACCTAACCAAAACTAATCCAAACCAATGCAACCTAACCCAACCCAACCCAACCTAATCTAACCCAGCCAAACCTAACCCAACCTAACCTAACCCAAAAACCTAACATAAATTAACCTTACCTAACACAACCGAAAGCAACCCAACCTTAACCAACCTAACCTAACCCAACCCAACCTAACGTAACCGAATCCAACCGAATCCTACCTAACCCAACCCAACCCAAACCAATCTAACCTAACCCAAACCAACCTAATCGAACGCAACCTTACCTAACACAACACATCACCTTACCTAACCCAACCTAACCCAACCTAACACCACTTAACCTAACCTAACGCAGCTAAACCTAACCAAACCCAAAAAACCAAACCTACCCCATCCCAACCTAACCTAACCGAAAACAACCTAAGCCTACCCAAGCTAATACAACATAACCCAACGAAACCTAACCTAACCCAACCTATGCAAACCTAACCCAACATAACCCAATACAATATAACCTGACCTAATTTAATCGAACACAACCTAACCTTACCCCACCCAACCCAACCCCATCTAACCTAACCTTACCGAAACTTCCATAAATCAACCAAACTTAATCCAACCCAACCTAACCTAACCCAACCCAATCAAACGTAAATTAACTTTACCTAACCCAACCCAACCTAATGTAACTCAACCCAACCTAACCTTACCCTAACCTAACCTTAACCTAACCTTACCTAACCCAACCCACACCAACGAAACCTAACCCAACCCATAACAACGTAACCTAACCAAACCCAATCTAATCTAACCCAACCTAATCCCACCCAACCTAACCTAACATAACCCAATCTAACCTAACCCAACCCAAGCCAATCCAACCTAACCAAACCCAGACTAACCTAACCAAACCTAACCCATCCTAACCCAACCTATCCCAACCCAACACAACTTAACCTTACCTAACCCAATGTAATCCAACACAAATTAACCTAACCTAATGCAGCCCAACATAACCGAACACAACAAACCTAACCTACGCCATCCCAACTAACCTAACCCAAACCAACCTAATCCAACCTAACCCAACCTAACAAAACCCAACACAAGCTCGCCTAACCTAACTTAACCCAACCTAACCTAACTCAACCCAACCCAACCTAACCTAATCGAAACCAACCTAACCTTACCTAACATAACCCAACCCTTCTTATCCCAACATAACCCAACCTATCCTAAACCAACCAAACCGAACGTAACCTAACCTTACCTAACCCAACCCAAACCAACCAAACTTAACCCAACCCAGCCTAACCTAACCCAACCCAAATTTAATCTAATCCCAACCCAACCTAACAAAACCATACTAACCTAACCCAACCCAAGCCAACAAAACCTAACCTAACCCAGACTAACCTAACCAAACCTAACCCAGCCTGACCAAACATAACCTAACGTTACCTAACTTAACCAAACCAAACCCAACCTTACCCAACAAAACATAACCTAACCAAACCCAACCTAACCCAAACCAACTCAACCTGAGCTAACCGAACCTATCTTAGCCCAACCTAACCTAACAAAGCATAACCCAACCCAACCCCACCTTACATAACCTAACTGAACACAAACTAACCTAACCTTACCCAACCCAACCTAATCCAAACCAACGCACCCTACCTCAGCCTAACCCAACCTTACCTAACCCATCCTGACCAAACCCCACATCACCTATCGTAAATTTACCTTACCTAACACAACCCAAACCAACCCAACCTAACATAACCTTATATAACCCAACCCAACACAACTAACCTAGCCTATCCTATCCCAACCCAAACCTACTCAACCTAACCGAACCTAACCAAAAGTTACCTAACCTAACCCAACCCAACCTAACCTAATTCAAGCAAACCTAACCTAACCTACATTAACCTAACCCAACCCAAGTCAACCCGACCAAACTCAGCCTCACCTAACCTAACCTAACTTAACCCAAACTAACCCAACACAACCTAACCTAACCCAAACCAATCAAACCTAACCTAACCGCACCCAACCCAACCCAAATTAACCTTAAATAACCCAAACCTCCCTAAACCATCCAAACCTAATCCAACCCAACCTAAATTAACCCAACCCAACCAAACGTAAATTAACCTTACCTAACCCAACATAACCTAATGTAACCCAACCCATTTGAACCCAAACCAATCCTACCAAACCCAACCCAACCTAACCTTACCTAACCCAACCTAACCCAACCCAACTTACCCCAACCCTACCTAACCTAACCCAACCCAAGCTAACCCAACCTAACCTAACATAACCCAACCCAACTTACCCAAACCCAACCTAACCCAAACCAAGCTAACCTAACTCAATCCAACCTAATCCAACCCAACCTAACATAACTTAACCCAACAAAACTAACCCAATACAAGTTAACCTACCCTAACGCAGCCCAAACTAACCCAACAGAACAAACCTAATCTACCCCATCCCAACCTAACCTAACCCAAACCAACCTAAGCCAACCGAACCCAACCAAACCCAACCCAACCTAACCCAAAATAACAAAACCCAACTCAACCTCACCTAACCTACCCTAACTTAACCCAACCTAACTTAACCTCACCTAACTCAACTCAAGCCAACCTAACCTAATCAACCTAACCCAACCCAACAAAACCTAACCTAACCCAGCCCATATTAACTCAACCCAATCTTATCTACCTTAATATAACCCAACCGAACTCAACCCAACCTAACCTACATTAACCTTACCCAACCCAAGTCAACCCGACCCAACCGAACCCAAACTATCCTTACCTAACCCAAACCTACCTATTCCAACATAACCTAACCCAAACCAACCAAACCTAACCTAACCTAACCCAACCCAAACTATCCTTACCTAACCCAAACCTACCTATTCCAACCTAACCTAACCCAGCCCAACGAATCCTAAAAGCCAACCTAACATAAATTACCCTAACCCAACCCAGCCCATAGGGTTAATTGGAGAGACATGGGAGAGGCCTTTGCCCTGCAGTGGGTGCAGTAAGGCTGTGGATGATGATGATGAACCCAACCCAACCTAACCTATCCCAACCCAATCCAACCCAACTTAAACTAACCCAAATTAGCATAACCTAACCCAACACAACTTAATCTAACCTAACGCAACCCAACCTAGCCCAACACAACAAACCTAACACAACCCAACCCAATCCAACCAAACCTAACCTAATCTAACCTAACCCAATCTAACCCAAACCAACTTAACCTTACCTAACCCAACCCAAAACAATGTAACCTACCCCAACCCCAATTAACCTAACGCAAACAACCTAACCCAACCCAACATTACCTAACCTAACCGAACACAACTTAAACTTACCTAACCTAACCTAACCCATCACCACTTAAACTAACCTAACGCAGCAAAACCTAACCAAACCAAAAACCTAACCTAACCCATCCCAACCTAAACTAGCCGAAACTAACCTAAGACTACCCAAGCTAATCCAACCTAACCCAACCAAACCTAATCCAACCTAACCCAACATAACCCAAACCAAAGTAACCTAACCTAACCCAACCCAACCTAACCTATTTCAAGCAAACCCAACCTAACCGACATTAACCTAACCCAACCCAAGTCAACCCAACCCAGCTCAGCCTCACCTACCTAACCTAAATTAACCCAACCTAACCCAACCCAACCTAACCTAACCTTAAACAACCAAACCTAACCTAACCCAACTTAACCTAACGTAACCCAACCCGACCCAAACTATGCTTATCTATCCCAAACCTACCTATCCCAACCTAACCTAACCCAGCCCAATGTATCCTAACAAAAACCAACCTAACATAAATTACCCTAACCCAACATAGCCCATAGGGTTAATTGGAGAGACATGGGAGAGGCCTTTGCCCCGCAGTGGGTGCAGTAAGGCTGATGATGATGATGATGATGATGAACCCAACCCAACCTAACCTAACCCAACCCAATCCAACCCAACTTAAACTAACCCAAATTAGCATAACCTAACCCAACACAACTTAATCTAACCTAACACAACCCAACCTAGCCCAACACAACAATCCTAACACAACCCAACCCAATCCAACCAAACCTAACCTAATCTAACCTAACCCAATCTAACCCAAACCAACTTAACCTTACCTAACCCAACCCAAAACAACGTAACCTACCCCAACCCCAATTAACCTAACCCAAACAACCTAACCCAACCCAACATTACCTAACCTAACCGAACACAACTTAAACTTACGTAACCCAACCTAACCCATCACAACTTAAACTAACCTAACGCAGCAAAACCTAACCAAACCAAAAACCTAACCTAACCCATCCCAACCTAAACTAGCCGAAACTAACCTAAGCCTACCCAAGCTAATCCAACCTAACCCAACCAAACCTAATCCAACCTAACCCAAATTAACCCAAACCAAAGTAACCTAACCTAACCCAACCCAACCTAACATAATTCAAGCAAACTCAACCTAACCGACATTAACCTAACCCAACCCAAGTCAACCCAACCCAGCTCAGCCTCACCTAACCTAACCTAAATTAACCCAACCTAACCCAACCCAACCTAACTTAACCCTAAACAATCAAACCTAACCTAACCCAACTTAACCTAACCTAACCCAACCCGACCCAAACTATG
Source organism: Amblyomma americanum (assembly GCF_052857255.1). NCBI lineage: Eukaryota > Metazoa > Arthropoda > Arachnida > Ixodida > Ixodidae > Amblyomma > Amblyomma americanum. Next base: position 389,924,739 of record NC_135497.1, on the reverse strand, counting down.
CTTATCTATCCCAAACCTACCTATCCCAACCTAACCTAACCCAGCCCAATGTATCCTAACAAAATCCAACCTAACATAAATTACCCTAACCCAACCCAGCCCATAGGGTTAATTGGAGAGACATGGGAGAGGCCTTTGCCCTGCAGTGGGTGCAGTAAGGCTGATGATGATGATGATGAACCCAACCCAACCTAACCTAACCCAACCCAATCCAACCCAACTTAAACTAACAAAAATTAGCATAACCTAACCCAACACAACTTAATCTAACCTAACGCAACCCAACCTAGCCCAACACAACAAACCTAACACAACCCTACCCAATCCAACCAAACCTAACCTAATCTAACCTAACCCAATCTAACCCAAACCAACTTAACCTAACCTAACCCAACCCAAAACAACGTAACCTACCCCAACCCCAATTAACCTAACCCAAACAACCTAACCCAGCCCAACATTACCTAACCTAACCGAACACAACTTAAACTTACCTAACCCAACCTAACCCATCACAACTTAAACTAACCTAACGCAGCAAAACCTAACCAAACCAAAAACCTAACCTAACCCATCCCAACCTAAACTAGCCGAAACTAACCTAAGCCTACCCAAGCTAATCCAACCTAACCCAACCCAACCTAACCTAAGTCAAGCAAACCCAACCTAACCGACATTAACCTAACCCAACCCAAGTCAACCCAACCCAACCCAGCTCAGCCTCACCTAACCTAACCTAAATTAACCCAACCTAACCCAACCCAACCTAACCTAACCCTAAACAACCAAACCTAACCTAACCTAACTTAACCTAACCTAACCCAACCCGACCCAAACTATCCTTATCTATCCCAAATCTACCTATCCCAACCTAACCGACATTAACCTAACACAACCCAAGCCAACCCAACCTAACCCAACCTAACCTAACCTTACATAACCAAACTCAACACAACCTAGCCTATCCTATCCCAACCCAACATTACCTAACCCATCACTACCAAAACCAACTCAACCTAACCAAACCTAACCCAAAGTTACCTAACCTAAACCAACCCAACTAACCTAACCCAAACAAACCCAACCAAACCTACATTAAATTACCCCAACCCAAGTCAACCCGACCCAACTCAACCCCACCTAACCTAACCTAACTTAACCCAACCTAACCCAATCCAGCCTAACTTGACCCAACTCAACCAAACCTAACCTACCCCAACCCAAACTCTCCTTACCTAACCCAAACCTACCTATCCCTACCTAACCTAACCCAGCCCAAGCTATCCTAACCCTACCCAACCTTACATAAAATAACCTAGCCCAACACAACCCAACCTAACCGAACCCAACCTAACATAACCTAATCGAGCCGAACCCAACCCAACGTAACCTAATTTAAACCAACCTAACCCAACCTAATCTAACCTAACCCAACACAACTTAACCTTACCTAATTCAACACAACTTAACCTAACCTAACGCAACCCAACCTAGCCCAACACAAAACTAACACAACCCAACCTAATCCAACCAAACATAACCAAACCTAACCCAACATAACACCACACAACCCAGTATAACCCAACCTAACCCAACATAACCCAACCTAACCAAAACTAACTTAACCTAACCCAAACTAATCCAAACCAATGCAACCTAACCCAACCTAATCCAACCGAACGCAACATAACCTAACTGAACCTATCCCAACCCAACCCAACCTAATCCAACCCAGCCAAACCTAACCCAACCTAACCTAACCCAAAAAACCTAACATAAATTAACCTTACCTAACACAACCGAAAGCAACCCAACCTAAACCAACCTAACCTAACCCAACCCAACCTAACGTACCCCAATCCAACCGAATCCTACCTAACCCAACCCAACCCAAACCAATCTAACCTAACCCAATCCAAGCTAACCCAACCTAACCTAACCCAACCAAACTGAAATTAACCTAACCCAAACCAACCTAATCGAACGCAACCCTACCTAACACAACACATCACCTTGCCTAACCCAACCTAACCCAACCTAACACCACTTAACCTAACCTAACGCAGCTAAACCTAACCAAACCCAAAAAACCAAACCTACCCCATCCCAACCTAACCTAACCGAAACCAACCTAAGCCTACCCAAGCTAATACAACATAACCCAACGAAACCTAGCCTAACCCAACCTAAGCTAACCTAACCCAACATAACCCAATACAATATAACCTAACCTAATTTAATCGAACACAACCTAACCTATCCTCACCCAACCCAACCCCAACTAACCTAACCTTACCGAAACTTCCATAAACCAACCAAACTTAATCCAACCCAACCTAACCTAACCCAACCAAATCAAACGTAAATTAACCTTACCTAACCCAACCTAACCCAACCCAACCTAATGTAACTCAACCCAACCTAACCTTACCCTAACCTAACTTTAACCTAACCTTACCTAACCCAACCCACACCAACGAAACCTAACCCAACCCATAACAACGTAACCTAACCAAACCCAATCTAATCTAACCCAACCTAAACCCACCCAACCTAACCTAACATAACCCAACCTAACCTAACCCAACCCAAGCCAATCCAACCTAACCTAGCCCAGACTAACCTAACCAAACCTAACCCATCCTAACCCAACCTATCCCAACCGAACACAACTTAACCTTACCTAACCCAACGTAATCCAACACAAATTACCCTAACCTAATTCAGCCCAACATAACCGAACACAACAAACCTAAAATACGCCATCCCAACTAACCTAACCTTACCTAACACAACCGAAAGCAACCCAACCTAAACCAACCTAACCTAACCCAACCCAACCTAACGTAACCCATTCCAACCGAATCCTACCTAACCCAACCCAACCCAAACCAACCTAACCTAACCCAACCCAAGCTAACCCCACCAACCTAACCCAACCAAACTGAAATTAACCTAACCCAAACCAACCTAATCGAACGCAACCCCACCTAACACAACACATCACCTTGCCTAACCCAACCTAACCCAACCTAACACCACTTAACCTAACCTAACGCAGCTAAACCTAACCAAACCCAAAAAACCAAACCTACCCCATCCCAACCTAACCTAACCGAAACCAACCTAAGCCTACCCAAGCTAATACAACATAACCCAACGAAACCTAACCTAACCCAACCTAAGCTAACCTAACCCAACATAACCCAATACAATATAACGTAAACTAATTTAATCGAACCCAACCTAACCTAACCTCACCCAACCCAACCCCAACTAACCTTACCTTACCGAAACCTCCATAAACCAACCAAACTTAATCCAACCCAACCTAACCTAACCCAACCCAATCAAACGTAAATTAACCTTACGTAACCCAACCTAACCCAACCCAACCTAATGTAACTCAACCCAACCTACCTTACCCTAACCTAACCTTAACCTAACCGTACCTAACCCAACGCACAGCAACGCAACCTAACCCAACCCATATTAATGTAACCTAACCAAACCCAATCTAATCTAACCCAACCTAAACCCACCCAACCTAACCTAACCCAACCCAAGCCAACCCAACCTAACCTAACCCAGACTAACCTAACCAATCCTAACCCATCCTAACCCAACGTATCCCAACCCAACACAACTTAACCTTACCTACACCAACGTAATCCAACATAAATTAACCTAACCTAATGCAGCCCAACATAACCGAACACAACAAACCTAACCTACGCCATTCCAACCTAACCTAACCCAAACCAACCTAATCCAACCTAACCCAACCTAACAAAACCCAACACAAGCTCGCCTAACCTAACTTAACCCAACCTAACCTAACTCAACCCAACCCAACCTAACCTAATCGAACCCAACCTAACCTTACCTAACATAACCCAACCCTTCTTATCCCAACATAACCCAACCTATTCTAACCCAACCAAACCTAACGTAACCTAACCTTACCTAACCCAACCCAAACCAACCAAACTTAACCCAACCCAGCCTAACCTAACCCAACCCAATCTAATCTAATCCCAACCCAACCTAACAAAACCATACTAACCTAACCCAACCCAAGCCAACCCAACCTAACCTAACCCAGACTAACCTAACCAAACCTAACGTAGCCTGACCCAACATAACCTAACGGTACCTAACTTAACCAAACCAAACCCAACCTTACCCAACAAAACATAACCTAACAAAGCATAACCCAACTCAATCCAGCCTAACATAACCTATTCCAACCCAACCCCACCTTACATAACCTAACTGAACCCAAACTAACCTAACCTTACCCAACCCAACCTAATCCAAACCAACGCACCCTACCCCAACCTAATTCAACCTTACTTAACCCATCCTGACCAAACCCCACTACACCTATCGTAAATTTACCTTACCTAACACAACCCAAACCAACCCAACCTAACATAACCTTATATAACCCAACCCAACACAACCTAACCTAGCCTATCCTATCCCAACCCAAACCTACACAACCTAACCGAACCTAACCCAAAGTTACCTAACCTAACCCAACCCAACCTAACCTAATTCAGGCAAACCCAACCTAACCTACATTAAGCTAACCCAACCCAAGTCAACACGACCAAACTCAGCCTCACCTAATCTAACCTAACTTAACCCAAACTAACCCAACACAACCTAACCTAACCCAAACCAATCAAACCTAACCTAACCTCACCCAACCCAACCCAAATTAACCTTACCTAACCCAAACCTCCCTAAACCATCCAAACCTAATCCAACCTAACCTAACCTAACTCAACTCAACCCAACCTAACCTAATCAACCTAACCCAACCCAACATAACCTAACCTAACCCAACCCAAATTAACTCAACCCAATCTTAGCTACCTTAACCTAACCCAACCCAACTCATCCTAACCCAACCTAACCTAACCCAACCCAATCTAACCCTACCTAACCTCGCCAAACCCAACCCAACCAAACCTAACCCAACCTTACATAAGCTAACCTATTCCAACCCAACCCTTCCTATCCCAACCTAACCCAACCTATCCTATCCTAACCCAACCAAACCTAACGTAACCCATCCTTACCTAACCAAACCCAACCTAACCTAACCCAGACTAACCTAACCAAACCTAACCCAGTCTAACCCAAAACAACCTAACATTACCTAAAATTAACCAAACCAAACCCAATCTTACCTAACAAAGCCTAACCTAACCAAACGCAACCCAACCTAACCAAACCAAACTCAACCTGACCTAACCGTACCTATCTTAGCCCAACCTAACCTAACAAAACATAACCCAACCAAACCCAACCTAACCTGACTTAACCCAACCCAACCCAGCCTGACATAACCTATTCCAAGCCAACCCCACCTTACATAACCTAACTGAACCCAAACTAACCTAACCTAACCCAACCCAACCTAACCCAAAGCTAATAAAACCTTACCCAACCCAACCTAACCTAACCCAACCACCCCTAACGTAAATTAACGTTACCTATCCCAACCCAAACCAACTCAACCTGTCCGAACCTAACCCAAAGTTACCTAACCTAACCCAACCCAACCTAACCTAATTCAAGCAAACCCAACCTAACCGACATTAACCTAACCCAACCCAAGTCAACCCAATCAGCTCAGCCTCAACTAACCTAACCTAAATTAACCCAACCTAACCCAACCCAACCTAACCTAGCCCTAAACAACCAAAGCTAACCTAACCCAACTTAACCTAACCTAACCCAACCCGACCCAAACTATGCTTATCTATCCCAAACCTACCAATCCCAACCTAACCTAACCCAGCCCAATGTATCCTAACAAAAACCAACCTAACATAAATTACCCTAACCCAACCCAGCCCATAGGGTTAATTAGAGAGACATGGGAGAGGCCTTTGCCCTGCAGTGGGTGCAGTAAGGCTGATGATGATGATGATGAACCCAACCCAACCTAACCTAACCCAACTCAATCCAACCCAACTTAAACTAACCCAAATTAGCATAACCTAACCCAACACAACTTAATCTAACCTAACGCAACCCAACCTAGCCCAACACAACAAACCTAACACAACCCAACCCAATCCAACCAAACCTAACCTAATGTAACCTAACCCAAACTAACCCACACCAACTTAACCTTACCTAACCCAACCCAAAACAACGTAACCTACCCCAACCCCAATTAACCTAACCCAAACAACCTAACCCAACCCAACATTACCTAACCTAACCGAACACAACCTAAACTTACCTAACCCAACCTAACCCATCACAACTTAAACTAACCTAACGCAGCAAAACCTAACCAAACCAAAAACCTAACCTAACCCATCCCAACCTAAACTAGCTGAAACTAACCTAAGCCTACCCAAGCTAATCCAACCTAACCCAACCAAACCTAATCCAACCTAACCCAACATAACCCAAACCAAAGTAACCTAACCTAACCCAACCCAACCTAACCTAATTCAAGCAAACCCAACCTAACGGACATTAACTTAACCCAACCCAAGTCAACTCAACCCAGCTCAGCCTCACCTAACCTAACCTAAATTAACCCAACCTAACCCAACCCAACCTAACCTAACCCTAAACAACCAAACCTAACCTAACCCAACTTAACCTAACCTAACCCAACCCGACCCAAACTATGCTTATCTATCCCAAACCTTCCTATCCCAACCTAACCTAACCCAGCCCAATGTATCCTAACAAAAACCAACCTAACATAAAATACCCTAACCCAACCCAGCCCATAGGGTTAATTGGAGAGACATGGGAGAGGCCTTTGCCCTGCAGTGGGTGCAGTAAGGCTGATGATGATGATGATGAACCCAACCCAATCTAACCTAACCCAACTCAATCCAACCCAACTTAAACTAACCCAAATTAGCATAACCTAACCCAACACAACTTAATCTAACCTAACGCAACCCAACCTAGCCCAACACAACAAACCTAACACAACCCAACCCAATCCAACAAAACCTAACCTAATCTAACCTAACCCAATCTAACCCAAACCAACTTAACCTTACCTAACCCAACCCAAAACAACGTAACCTACCCCAACCCCAATTAACCTAACCCAAACAACCTAACCCAACCCAACATTACCTAACTTAACCGAACACAACCTAAACTTACCTAACCCAACCTAACCCATCACAACTTAAACTAACCTAACGCAGCAAAACCTAACCAAACCAAAAACCTAACCTAACCCATCCCAACCTAAACTAGCCGAAACTAACCTAAGCCTACCCAAGCTAATCCAACCTAACCCAACCAAACCTAATCCAACCTAACCCAACATAACCCAAACCAAAGTAACCTAACCTACCCCAACCCAACCTAACCTAATTCAAGAAAACCCAACCTAACCGACAATAACTCAACCCAACCCAAGTCAACCCAACCCAGCTATGCCTCACCTCACCTAACCTTAATTAACCCAACCTAACCCAACCCAACCTAACCTAACCCTAAATAACCAAACCTAACCTAACCCAACTTAACCTAACCTAACCCAACCCGAACCAAACTATCCTTATCTATCCCAAATCTACCTATCCCAACCTAACCGACATTAACCTAACACAACCCAAGCCAACCCAACCTAACCCAACCTAACCTAACCTTACATAACCCAACTCAACACAACCTAGCCTATCCTATCCCAACCCAACATTACCTAACCCATCACTACCCAAACCAACTCAACCTTACCGAACCTAACCCAAAGTTACCTAACCTAACCCAACCCAACTAACCTAACCCAAGCAAACCCAACCAAACCTACATTCATTTACCCCAACCCAAGTCAACCCGACCCAACTCAACCTCACCTAACCTAACCTAACTTAACCCAACCTAACCCAATCCAACCTAACTTGACCCAACCCAACCAAACCTAACCTACCCCAACCCAAACTATCCTTACCTAACCCAAACCTACCTATCCCTACCTAACCTAACCCAGCCCAACCTATCCTAACCCTACCCAACCTTACATAAATTAACCTAACCCAACACAACCCAACCTAACCGAACCCAACTTAACCTAACCCAACCTAACATAACCAAATCGAGCCGAACCCAACCCAACCTAACCTAATCCAAACCAACCTAACCGAACCTAACCTAACCTAACCCAACTTAACCTTACCTAACCCAACACAACTTAACCTAACCTAACGCAACCCAACCTAGCCCAACACAACAAAACTAACACAACCCAACCTAATCCAACAAACATAACCAAACCTAACCCAACATAACACCACACAACCCAGCATAACCCAACCTAACCCAACATAACCCAACCCAACCTAACCAAAACTAACTTAACCTAACCCAAACTAATCCAAACCAATGCAACCTAACCCAACCTAATCCAACCGAACGCAACATAACCTAACTGAACCTATCCCAACCCAACCCAACCTAATCCAACCCAGCCAAACCTAACCCAACCTAACCTAACCCAAAAAACCTAACATAAATAACCTTACCTAACACAACCGAAAGCAACCCAACCTAAACCAACCTAACCTAACCCAACCCAACCTAACGTAACCCATTCCAACCGAATCCTACCTAACCCAACCCAACCCAAACCAACCTAACCTAACCCAACCCAAGCTGACCCAACCTAACCTAACCCAACCAAACTGAAATTAACCTAACCCAAACCAACCTAATCGAACGCAACCTTACCTAACAAAACACATCACCTTGCCTAACCCAACCTAACACCACTTAACCTAACCTAACGCAGCTAAACCTAACCAAACCCAAAAAACCAAACCTACCCCATCCCAACCTAACCTAACCGAAACCAACCTAAGCCTACCCAAGCTAATACAACATAACCCAACGAAACCTAACCTAACCCAACCTAAGCTAACCTAACCCAACATAACCCAATACAATATAACCTAAACTAATTTAATCGAACCCAACCTAACCTAACCTCACCCAACCCAACCCCAACTAACCTTACCTTACCGAAACCTCCATAAACCAACCAAACTTAATCCAACCCAACCTAACCTATACCAACCCAATCAAACGTAAATTACCTTACCGAACCCAACCTAACCCAACCCAACCTAATGTAACTCAACCCAACCTAACCTTAACCTAACCTTACCTAACCCAACCCACACCAACGCAACCTAACACAACCCATAACAACGTAACCTAACCAAACCCAATCTAATCTAACCCAACCTAAACCCACCCAACCTAACCTAACATAACCCAACCTAACCTAACCCAACCCAAGCCAACCCAACCTAACCTAACCCAGACTAACCTAACCAATCCTAACCCATCCTAACCCAACGTATCCCAACCCAAGACAACTTAACCTTACCTACACCAACGTAATCCAACACAAATTAACCTAACCTAATGCAGCCCAACATAACCGAACACAACAAACCTAACCTACGCCATTCCAGCCTAACCTAACCCAAAACAACCTAATCCAACCTAACCCAACCTAACAAAACCCACCACAAGCTCGCCTAACCTAACTTAACCCAACCTAACCTAACTCAACCCAACGCAACCTAACCTAATCGAACCCAACCTAACCTTACATAACATAACCCAACCCTTCTTATCCCAACATAACCCAACCTATTCTAACCCAACCAAACCTAACGTAACCTAACCTTACCTAACCCAACCCAAAAAAACCAAACTTAACCCAACCCAGCCTAACCTAACCCAACCCAATCTAATCTAATCTCAACCCAACCTAACAAAACCATACTAACCTAACCCAACCCAAGCCAACCCAACCTAACCTAACCCAGACTAACCTAACCAAACCTAACCTAGCCTGACCCAACATAACCTAACGTTACCTAACTTAACCAAACCAAACCCAACCTTACCCAACAAAACATAACCTAACAAAGCATAAGCCAACTCAAGCCAGCCTAACATAACCTATTCCAACCCAACCCCACCCTACATAACCTAACTGAACCCAAACTAACCTAACCTTACCCAACCCAACCTAATCCAAACCAACGCACCCTACCCCAACCTAATTCAACCTTACTAACCCATCCTGGCCAAACCCCACTACACCTATCGTAAATTTACCTTACCTAACACAACCCAAACCAACCCAACTTAACATAACCTTATATAATCCAACCCAACACAACCTAACCTAGCCTATCCTATCCCAACCCAAACCTACACTCAACCTAACCGAACCTAACCCAAAGTTACCTAACCTAACCCAACCCAACCTAACCTAATTCAGGCAAACCCAACCTAACCTACATTAAGCTAACCCAACCCAAGTCAACCCGACCAAACTCAGCCTCACCTAACCTAACCTAACTTAACCAAAACTAACCCAACACAACCTAACCTAACCCAAACCAATCAAACCTAACCTAACCTCACCCAACCCAACCCAAATTAACCTTACCTAACCCAAACCTCCCTAAACCATCCAAACCTAATCCAACCTAACCTAACCTAACTCAACTCAACCCAACCTAACCTAATCAACCTAACCCAACCCAACATAACCTAACCTAACCCAACCCAAATTAACTCAACCCAATCTTAGCTACCTTAACCTAACCCAACCCAACTCATCCTAACCCAACCTAACCTAGCCCAACCCAATCTAACCCTACCTAACCTCACCAAACCCAACCCAACCAAACCTAAGCCAACCTTACATAAGCTAACCTATTCCAACCCAACCCTTCCTTCCCAACCTAACCCAACCTATCCAATCCTAACCCAACCAAACCTAACGTAACACAAACTTACCTAACCAAACCCAACCTAACCTAACCCAGACTAACCTAACCAAGCCTAACCCAGTCTAACCCAAAACAACCTAACATTACCTAAATTAACCAAACCAAACCCAATCTTACCTAACAAAGCCTAACCTAACCAAACGCAACCCAACCTAACCAAACCAAACTCAACCTGACCTAACCATACCTATCTTAGCCCAACCTAAATTAACAAAACATAACCCAACCAAACCCAACCTAACCTAACTTATCCCAACCCAACCCAGCCTGACATAACCTATTCCAAGCCAACCCCACCTTACATAACCTAACTGAACCCAAACTAACCTAACCTAACCCAACCCAACCTAACCCAAAGCTAATACAACGTTACCCAACCCAACCTAACCTAACCCAACCACCCCTAACGTAAATTAACGTTACCTATCCCAACCAAAACCAACTCAACCTGTCCGAACCTAACCCAAAGTTACCTAACCTAACCCAACCCAACCTAACCTAATTCAAGCAAACCCAACCTAACCGACATTAACCTAACCCAACCCAAGTCAACCCAACCCAGCTCAGCCTCACCTAACCTAACCTAAATTAACCCAACCTAACCCAACCCAACCTAACCTAGCCCTAAACAACCAAACCTAACCTAACCCAACTTAACCTAACCTAACCCAACCCGACCCAAACTATGGTTATCTATCCCAAACCTACCTATCCCAACCTAACCTAACCCAGCCTAACGTATCCTAACAAAAACCAACCTAACATAAATTACCCTAACACAACCCAACCCATAGGGTAATTGGAGAGACATGGCAGAGGCCTTTGCCCTGCAGTGGGTGCAGTAAGGCTGATGATGATGATGATGAACCCAACCCAACCTAACCTAACCCAACCCAATCCAACCCAACTTAAACTAACCCAAATTAGCATAACCTAACCCAACACAACTTAATCTAACCTAACGCAACCCAACCTAGCCCAACACAACAAACCTAACACAACCCAACCCAATCCAACCAAACCTAACCTAATCTAACCTAACCCAATCTAACCCAAACCAACTTAACCTTACCTAACCCAACCCAAAACAACGTAACCTACCCCAACCCCAATTAACCTAACCCAAACAACCTAACCCAACCCAACATTACCTAACCTAACCGAACACAACCTAAACTTACCTAACCCAACCTAACCCATCACAACTTAAACTAACCTAACGCAGCAAAACCTAACCAAACCAAAAACCTAACCTAACCCATCCCAACCTAAACTAACCGAAACTAACCTAAGCCTACCCAAGCTAATCCAACCTAACCCAACCAAACCTAATCCAACCTAACCCAACATAACCCAAACCAAAGTAACCTAACCTACCCCAACCCAACCTAACCTAATTCAAGAAAACCCAACCTAACCGACATTAACTCAACCCAACCCAAGTCAACCCAACCCAGCTATGCCTCACCTAACCTAACCTGAATTAACCCAACCTAACCCAACCCAACCTAACCTAACCCTAAACAACCAAACCTAACCTAACCCAACTTAACCTAACCTAACGCAACCCGACCCAAACTATCCTTATCTATCCCAAATCTACCTATCCCAACCTAACCGACATTAACCTAACACAACCCAAGCCAACCCAACCTAACCCAACCTAACCTAACCTTACATAACCCAACTCAACACAACCTAGCCTATCCTATCCCAACCCAACATTACCTAACCCATCACTACCCAAACCAACTCAACCTAACCGAACCTAACCCAAAGTTACCTAACCTAACCCAACCCAACTAACCTAACCCAAGCAAACCCAACCAAACCTACATTCATTTACCCCAACCCAAGTCAACCCGACCCAACTCAACCTCACCTAACCTAACCTAACTTAACCCAACCTAACCCAATCCAACCTAACTTGACCCAACCCAACCAAACCTAACCTACCCCAACCCAAACTATCCTTACCTAACCCAAACCTACCTATCCCTACCTAACCTAACCCAGCCCAACCTATCCTAACCCTACCCAACCTTACATAAATTAACCTAACCCAACACAACCCAACCTAACCGAACCCAACTTAACCTAACCCAACCTAACATAACCAAATCGAGCCGAACCCAACCCAACCTAACCTAATCCAAACCAACCTAACCCAACCTAACCTAACCTAACCCAACACAACTTAACCTTACCTAACCCAACACAACTTGACCTAACCTAACGCAACCCAACCTAGCCCAACACAACAAAACTAACACAACCCAACCTAATCCAACAAACATAACCAAACCTAACCCAACATAACACCACACAACCCAACCCCAACTAACCTTACCTTACCGAAACCTCCATAAACCAACCAAAACTTAATCCAACCCAACCTAACCTATACCAACCAAATCAAACGTAAATTAACCTTACCGAACCCAACCTAAGCCAACCCAACCTAATGTAACTCAACCCAACCTAACCTTAACCTAACCTTACCTAACCCAACCCACACCAACGCAACCTAACACAACCCATAACAACGTCACCTAACCAAACCCAATCTAATCTAACCCAACCTGAACCCACCCAACCTAACCTAACATAACCCAAACCAACCCATCCTAACCTAACCCAGACTAACCTAACCAAACCTAACCCATCCTAACCCAACGTATCCCAACCCAACACAACCTAACTTAAACTAACCAAACCCAACCTTACCCAACAAAGCCGAACCTAACCAAACCCAACCCAACCTAACCGAACCTCACCTAACCTAATCCAACCTAACTTAACCTAATCCAATCTAACCTAGCCTATCCGAACCAAACCCTACCTATCCTTGGCTAACCCAACCCAATCCTACCTATCCCATCCTAACACAACTCAACCTAACCCAACCTATCCTAACCCAACCAAACCTAACGTAACCTAACCTTACCTGACCCAACCCAAACTAACCAAACCAAACCGAGCCCAACCCAAACCTATGTAACCTAACCCAACCCAATTTAATCTAACCCAACCTAACACAACCCAACCTAACATAACCAAACCTAACTTAACCCAACCAAACCTAACCCAGACTAACCTAACCAAACCTAACCCAGCCTAACCTAAGCTTACCTAACCAAACCCAACCCAACCTAACCCAAACCAAATCAACCTCACTAACCGAACCTATCTTAACCCAACCTAACATAACATAACCCGACCCAACCTAACATAAGATAACCCAACCCAACCTAACCTAACCTAACCCAACCCAGCCTAATGTAACCTATCCCAACCCAACCCAACCTTACTTAACCTAACTGAACCCAACCTAGCCTATCCTAACCCAACATAAGATAACCCAACCTAACCTAGCTTAACCTAATATAAACCAACGCAACCTAATCAAACCTAATCCAACCGAATCCAACATAACCTAACCGAACCTATCAAAAACCCAACCCAACCTAACCTTATCCAACCCAACCCAACCTAACCTAACCCAACCCAACCTAATGTAAATTAACCTTACCTTGCACAGCGCAAGCCAACCCAACCTAACCCAACCTAACCCAACCCAACCTAACCCAACCCAACCCCACCGAACCCAAACCAACGTTACCTAACCTCACCCAATCTAATCTAACCCAACCTAACCTAACCCAACCTAACATAACCCAACCTAACCAACTCCAACCTAACCTAACCCAACTCAAGCCAACCCAACCTAACCCAATCTAACCCAACCTATCCCAACCCAACATAACTTACCTTACCTAACTTAACCTAACCAAACCCAACCTTACCTAACAAAGCCTAACCTAACCAAACCCAACCGAACCTAACCTTACATAACCCATCCCAACACAACCTAACCTAGCCTAGCCCCAATCCAACCTTGCCTAACCTAACCCAATCCAACCTAACCCAACATAACCTAAGTCAACCCAACCTAACCTAATGTAACCCAACCCAATATAACATAACACAACTTAACCTAACCCAAAACCACTTAACCAACCCTATCCCAACCCAACCTAACCTAACCTAATCCAGCCTAATTCAATCCAACCCAGCAAACCTATCCTAACCCATCCAATCCATCCTAACCCAAACCTACCGAACCCAACACACCCTTATCCATCCTAACCCAATCAAACCTAACACTACCTAACCAATCCTAACCCGACATAACCTAAGATGACCTAACCTAACCTAACCCAACCCAAAATAACCCAATTCAACGAAATCTAACCCAACCTAACATAACTAACCCAACCCAACGTAACCTAACTAAACCTTACCAAACGCAACCTAACCTAACCTCACCTTACCTAACCATACCGAAGCTTTCCCAAGCCAACCTACCCAAACCAACCCAAACTAACCCAAGCTAACCTAACCTAACCCAACCCGATCTAACCTAACCCAACCCAACCTAACCTAACCCAACACAACTTAACCTTACCTAACCCAACCTAACCCAACAAAACTTAACCTAACCTAACGCAGGCCAACCTAACCCAACCCAACAAACCTAACCTACCCCATCCCAACCTCTCCTAACCCAACCCACCCTAATCCAACCTATCCCAACCAAACCTAACTTAACCTAACCCTAGCTAACCCAACATAACCCAACTCAACCTAACCCAATCGAAACTAACCTACAACGCAGCCTAACCCAACCTATTCCAACCGAACCCAATATAACCTAACCGAACCTACCCCAACCCAACCTAACCTAACCTAACGCAACCCAATGCAACCTAGCCCAACACACCTAACCCAGCCTAACCTATCGCAACCCAACCTAACCCAAGCTAACCTAATCGACTAAACCTAACCTAACCTAACCCAAACAAACCTTACCTAACCCAACCCAACCTAACATAACCTAACCTAACCCAACCTAACCTAATCTAACCTAACCAAACCCAACCTATCCCAACCTAACCCAACCCAAATTAACCCAGCCCAACATTGCCTAACTTTAACTAACCCAACCCAACTCAACCCAACCAAACCTAACCTAACCCAACCCAATCTAACCGTACCTAACCTTACCGAACCCAACCCAACCAAACCTAACCCAACCTAACAAAACCTAACCTATTCCAACCCAACCCTTCCTATCCCAACCCAACCAAACCCAACACAACTTAACCTTACCTAACCTAACCCAACCCAACTCAACCTAACCCAACCAAACCTAACCCAACCCAACCTAACGTAAATTAACCTTACCTGTCCCAACCCAAACCAACCTCACTTAACCTAGCCTAACCCAACCCAACCTAACGTAACCAAACCTAACCTAACCCAACCCAGATTAACCTAACCCAACCCAAATAACCAAACCTAACCTATCCTAACCCATTCCAACCCAACCCAAATTAACCTTACCTAACCCAACCCAACCCTTAATATACCAACCTAACCTAACCCAAGCCAACCTATCCCAACCTAACCTAACCCAACCCAAGCCAACCCAACCTAACCTAACCCAGACAAACCTAACCAAACCTAACCCAGCCTTACCCAACACAACCTAACCTTACCTAAATTAACCAAACCAAACCCAACCTTACCCAAAAAGCCTTACCTAACCAAACCCAACCTAACCCAACCCAACACATCCTGACCTAATCAAACCTATCTTAGCCCAACCTAACCTAGCAAAACATAACCCATCCCAACCTAGCCTAACTTAACCCAACCTAGCCTACCCTAACCTAACCCAACCGAACCCAACCTTACATAACCTAACTGAACCCAAACTAACCTAACCTAACCCAAACCAACGCAACTTGACCCAACCTAATCCAACCTTACCCAACCCAACCTAACCTAACCCAATCCAACCTAACGTAACTTAACCTTACCTAACACAACACAAACCAACCCAACCTATCCCAACCTAACCTAACCTAAACACACCTAACCTAACCAAACCCAACCTAACCTTACATAAGCTAACCCAACACAACCTAACCTAGCCTCCAATCCCAACCCAACATTACGTAACCTATCACAACCCAAACCAACTCAACCTAACCGAACCTAACCCAAAGTTACCTAAGCTAACCCAACCCAACCTAACCTAACCCACGCAAACCCAACCAAACAAACAATAACGTAACCCAACCCAAGTCAACCCGACCCAACTCAACCTCACCTAACCTAAAATAACTTAACCTAACCCAATCCAACCTAACCTAACCCAATCAAACCAAACCTAACCTTCCCCAACCCAAACTATCCTTACCTAACCCAAACCTACCTACCGCTAACTAACCTAACCCAGCCCAACCTATACTAACCCAACCTAACCTAACCCAAACCAACCTATCCCAACCCAACCTAACCTAACCTAACCCAACACAACCTAACCTAACCCAATCTAACCCAACATAACCCAGCATAACCCAACCTAGCCCAACATAACCCAACCAGATCTAACCAAAACTAACCTAACCTAACCAAAACTTATCCAAACCACCGCAACCTAACCCAACCTAATTCATCCGAACGCAACATAACCTTACCAAACCTATCCCAACGCAACCTAATCCAACCAAGCCCAACCTAACCCAACCTAACCTATGCCAAAAAACCTAAAATAAATTAACATTACCTAACACAACCGATAGCAACCCAACCTAAACCAACCTAACCTAACCCAACCCAACCTAACGTAACCCATCCCAACCGAATCCTACCTAATCCAACCCAACCCAAACCAACCTAACCTTATCTAACCCAACCCAACACAACCTAACCTGACCCAACCCAAGCTAACCCAACCTAACCTAACACAACCCAACTGAAATTAACCTAACCCAAACCAACCTAATCCAACCCAACCTTACCTAACTCAACACAACATAACCTTACCTAACCCAACCTAACGCAACACAACTTAACCTAACCTTACGCAGCTAAACCTCACCAAACCCAAAAACCAAACCTGCCCCATCCAACCTAACCTAACCGAAAGCATCCTAAGCCTACCCAAGCTAATCCAACCTAACCCAACGAAACCTAACCTAGCCTATTCCAACTGAACCCAACATAACCTAATCGAACATAACCCAAACCAACCCAACCAAACCTAGCCTAAGCTAACCTAACCTAACCCAACCCAACCAAATGTAAATTAACCTTACCTAACACAACATAACCCAAACCAACCAAACGTAAATTAACCTTACCTAACACAACCTAACCCAAACCAACCAAACGTAAATTAACCCTACCTAACCCAACCTAACCCAACCCAACCCAAGCTAACTCAACCTAACCTAACACACCCCAACGCAACTTAACCTAACCCAACCTAACCCAACACAACTTAACCTACCCTAACGCAGCCCTACCTAACCCAACTTAACAAACCTAACCTACCCCATCCGAAACCAACCTAAGCCAACCTAACCCAATCAAACTCAACCTAACCCAAAATAACAAAACCCAACTCAACCTCACCTAACCTAACTTAACCCAACCTAACCTAACTCAATCCAACCTAACCTAATTCAAATTAACCTAACCTAATCCAACCTAACCTAACCTATCCGAACCGAACCCAACCTAAGCTTGCCTAACCCAATCCAACCCTTCCTATCCCAACCTAACAAACCCAACCTATACTAACCCAACCAAACTTAACATAACCTTACCTTACCTAACCCAGCCCACACCAACCCAACCGAACCCAACCCATAACAGCGTAACCTAACCGAACCCAACCTAACGTCCCCCATCCCAACCAAATCCTACCTAATCCAACCCAACCCAAACCAACCTAACCTTATCTAACCCAACAAAACACAACCTAACCTAACCCAACCCAAGCTAACCCAACCTAACCTAACCCAACCCAACTGAAATTAACCTAACCCAAACCAACCTAATCCAACCCAACCTTACCTAACTCAACACAACATAACCTTACCTAACCCAACCTAACCCAACACAACCTAACCTAACGCAGCTAAACCTCACCAAACCCAAAAACCAAACGTACCCCATCCAACCCAACCTAACCGAAAGCAACCTAAGCCTACCCAAGCTAATCCAACATAACCCAAAGAGACCTAACCTAACCTAATCCAACTGAACCCAACATAAACTAATCGAACATAACCCAAACCAACTAACCCAACCTAACCTAACCTCACCCAACCCAGCCCAAACTAACCTTACCTTACCCAAACCTCCATAAACCAACCAAACAATCCAAACCAACTTAACCTAACCCAACCCAACCAAACGTAAATTAACCTTACCTAACACAACCTAACCCAAACCAACCAAACGTAAATTAACCTTACCTAACACAACCTAACCCAACCCAACCTAATGTAACTCAACCCAAACTAACCTAGCCCAACCCAAGCTAACTCAACCTAACCTCACACACCCCAACACAACTTAACCTAACCCAACCTAACCCAACTCAACTTAACCTACCCTAACGCAACCCTACCTAAACCAACTCAACAAACCTAACCTACCCCATCCCAACCTAACCTATCCGAAACCAACCTAAGCCAACCTAACCCAACCAAACTCAACCTAACCCAAAATAACAAAACCCAACTCAACCTCACCTAACCTAACTTAACCCAACTTAACTCAATCCAACCTAACCTAATCCAACCTAACCTAACCTATCCGAACCAAACCCAACCTAAGCTTGCCTAACCCAATCCAACCCTTCCTATCCCAACCTAACAAACCCAACCCAACCTAAACCAACCAACATAACCTAACCTTACCTAACCCAACCCACACCAACCCAACCGAACCCAACCCATAACAGCGTAACCTAACCCAACCCAATCTAATCTAACCCAACCTAACCCAACCCAACCTTGCCTAACATACCCAACCTAACCTAACCCAACCCAAGCCAACCCAGCCTAACCTAACCAAACCTAACCCATCCTAACCCAACGTATCCAAACCCAACACAACCTAACTTAAACTAACCAAACCCAACCTTACCCAACAAAGCCGAACCTAACCAAACCCAACCCAACCTAACCAAACCTCACCTAACCTAATCCAACCTAACTTAACCTAATCCAATCTAACCTAGCCTATCCGAACCAAACCCAACCTATCCTTGGCAAACCCAACCCAATCCTACCTATCCCATCCTAACACAACTCAACCTAACCCAACCTATCCTAACCCAACCAAACCTAACGTAACCTAACCTTACCTGACCCAACCCAAACTAACCAAACCCAACCGAGCCCAACCCAAACCTATGTAACCTAACCCAACCCAATCTAATCTAACCCAACCTAACACAACCCAACCTAACATAACCCAACCTAACTTAACCCAACCAAACCTAACCCAGACTAACCTAACCAAACCTAACCCAGCCTAACCTAAGCTTACCTAACCAAACCCAACCCAACCTAACCCAAACCAAATCAACCTCACCTAACCTAACCTATCATAACCCAACCTAACATAACATAACCCGACCCAACCTAACATAAGATAACCCAACCCAACCTAACCTAACCTAACCCAACCCAGCCTAATCTAACCTATCCCAACCCAACCTTACTTAACCTAACTGAACCCAACCTAGCCTATCCTAACCCAACCCATCCTAACCCAACATACGATAACCCAACCTAACCTAGCTTAACCTAATCTAAACCAACGCAACCTAATCAAACCTAATCCAACCGAACCCAACATAACCTAACCGAACCTATCCCAAACCCAACCCAACTTAACCTTATCCAACCCAACCCAACCTAACCTAACCCAACCCAACCTAACGTAAATTAACCTTACCTTGCACAGCGCAAGCCAACCCAACCTAACCTAACCCAGACAAACCTAGCCAAACCTAACCCAGCCTTACCCAACACAACCTAACCTTACCTAAATTAACCAAACCAAACCCAACCTTACCCAAAAAGCCTTACCTAACCAAACCCAACCTAACCCAACCCAACACAACCTGACCTAATCAAACCTATCTTAGCCCAACCAAACCTAGCAAAACATAACCCATCCCAACCTAGCCTAACAACCCAACCCAGCCTACCCTAACCTAACCCAACCGAACCCAACCTTACATAACCTAACTGAACCCAAACTAACCTAACCTAACCCAAACCAACGCAGCTTGACCCAACCTAATCCAGTCTTACCCAACCCAACCTAACCTAACCCTATCCAAGCTAACGTAACTTAACCTCACCTAGCACAACGCAAACCAACCCAACCTAACCCAACCTAACCTAACCTAAACCAACCTAACCTAACCAAACCCAACATAACCTTACATAACCTAACCCAACACAACCTAACCTAGCCTCCTATCAAAAACCCAACATTACCTAACCTATCACAACCCAAACCAACTCAACCTAACGGAACCTAACCCAAAGTTACCTAACCTAACCCAACCCAACCTAACATAACCTACGCAAACCCAACCAAACCTACATTAACGTAACCCAACCCAAGTCAACCCGACCCAACTCAACGTCACCTAACCTAAAATAACTTAACCTAACCCAATCCAACCTAACCACACCCAATCAAACCAAATCTAACCTACCCCAACCCAAACTATCCTTACCTAACCCAAACCTACCTATCGCTACCTAACCTAACCCAGCCCAACCTATAATAACCCAACCTAACCTAGCCCAAACCAACCTATCCCAATTCAACCTAAGCTAACCTAACCCAACACAACTTAACCTTACCTAACCCAACACAACTTAGCCTAACCTAACGCAACCCAACCTAGCCCAACACAACAAACCTAACAGAACCCAACCTAATCCAACTGAACCTAACCTAACCTAACCCAATCTAACCCAACACAACCCAGCATAACCCAACCTAGCCCAACATAACCCAACCCAATCTAACCAAAACTAACCTAACCTAACCAAAACTTATCCAAACCACTGCAACCTAACCCAACCTAATTCAACCGAACGCAACATAACCTTACCAAACCTATCCCAACGCAACCTAATGCAACCCAGCTCAACCTAACCCGACCTAGCCTATGCCAAAAAACCTAAAATAAATTAACCTTACCTAACACAACCGATAGCAACCCAACCTAAACCAACCTAACCTAACCGAACCCAACCTAATGTAACCCATCCCAACCGAATCCTACCTAATCCAACCCAACCCAAACCAACCTAACCTTCTCTAACCCAACCCAACACAACCTAACCTAACCCAACCCAAGCTAACCCAACCTAACCTAACCCAACCCAACTGAAATTAACCTAACCCAAACCAACCTAATCCAACCCAACCTTACCAAACTCAACACAACATAACCTTACCTAACCCAACCAAACCCAACACAACTTAACCTAAGCTAACGCAGCTAAACCTCACCAAACCCAAAAACCACACCTACCCCATCCAACCTAACCTAACCGAAAGCAACCTAAGCCTACCCAAGCTAATCCAACATAACCCAAAGAGACCTAACCTAACCTAATCCAACTGAACCCAACATAAACTAATCGAACATAACCCAAACCAACTAACCCAACCTAACCTAACCTCACCCAACCCAGCCCAAACTAACCTTACCTTACCCAAACCTCCATAAACCAACCAAACAATCCAAACCAACTTAACCTAACCCAACCCAACCAAACGTAAATTAACCTTACCTAACACAACCTTACCCAAACCAACCAAACGTAAATTAACCTTACCTAACACAACCTAACCCAACCCAACCTAATGTAACTCAACCGAAACTAACCTAGCCCAACCCAAGCTAACTCAACCTAACCTAACACACCCCAACACAACTTAACCTAACCCAACCTAACCCAACACAACTTAACCTACCCTAACGCAACCCTACCTAAACCAACTCAACAAACCTAACCTACCCCATCCCAACCTAACCTATCCGAAACCAACCTAAGCCAACCTAACCCAACCAAACTCAACCTAACCCAAAATAACAAAACCCAACTCAACCTCACCTAACCTAACTTAACCCAACTTAACTCAATCCAACCTAACCTAATCCAACCTAACCTAACCTATCCGAACCAAACCCAACCTAAGCTTGCCTAACCCAATCCAACCCTTCCTATCCCAACCTAACAAACCCAACCCAACCTAAACCAACCAACATAACCTAACCTTACCTAACCCAACCCACACCAACCCAACCGAACCCAACCCATAACAGCGTAACCTAACCCAACCCAATCTAATCTAACCCAACCTAACCCAACCCAACCTTGCCTAACATACCCAACCTAACCTAACCCAACCCAAGCCAACCCAGCCTAACCTAACCAAACCTAACCCATCCTAACCCAACGTATCCAAACCCAACACAACCTAACTTAAACTAACCAAACCCAACCTTACCCAACAAAGCCGAACCTAACCAAACCCAACCCAACCTAACCAAACCTCACCTAACCTAATCCAACCTAACTTAACCTAATCCAATCTAACCTAGCCTATCCGAACCAAACCCAACCTATCCTTGGCTAACCCAACCCAATCCTACCTATCCCATCCTAACACAACTCAACCTAACCCAACCTATCCTAACCCAACCAAACCTAACGTAACCTAACCTTACCTGACCCAACCCAAACTAACCAAACCCAACCGAGCCCAACCCAAACCTATGTAACCTAACCCAACCCAATCTAATCTAACCCAACCTAACACAACCCAACCTAACATAACCCAACCTAACTTAACCCAACCAAACCTAACCCAGACTAACCTAACCAAACCTAACCCAGCCTAACCTAAGCTTACCTAACCAAACCCAACCCAACCTAACCCAAACCAAATCAACCTCACCTAACCTAACCTATCATAACCCAACCTAACATAACATAACCCGACCCAACCTAACATAAGATAACCCAACCCAACCTAACCTAACCTAACCCAACCCAGCCTAATCTAACCTATCCCAACCCAACCTTACTTAACCTAACTGAACCCAACCTAGCCTATCCTAACCCAACCCATCCTAACCCAACATACGATAACCCAACCTAACCTAGCTTAACCTAATCTAAACCAACGCAACCTAATCAAACCTAATCCAACCGAACCCAACATAACCTAACCGAACCTATCCCAAACCCAACCCAACTTAACCTTATCCAACCCAACCCAACCTAACCTAACCCAACCCAACCTAACGTAAATTAACCTTACCTTGCACAGCGCAAGCCAACCCAACCTAACCTAACCCAGACAAACCTAGCCAAACCTAACCCAGCCTTACCCAACACAACCTAACCTTACCTAAATTAACCAAACCAAACCCAACCTTACCCAAAAAGCCTTACCTAACCAAACCCAACCTAACCCAACCCAACACAACCTGACCTAATCAAACCTATCTTAGCCCAACCAAACCTAGCAAAACATAACCCATCCCAACCTAGCCTAACAACCCAACCCAGCCTACCCTAACCTACCCCAACCGAACCCAACCTTACATAACCTAACTGAACCCAAACTAACCTAACCTAACCCAAACCAACGCAACTTGACCCAACCTAATCCAGTCTTACCCAACCCAACCTAACCTAACCCTATCCAAGCTAACGTAACTTAACCTCACCTAGCACAACGCAAACCAACCCAACCTAACCCAACCTAACCTAACCTAAACCAACCTAACCTAACCAAACCCAACATAACCTTACATAACCTAACCCAACACAACCTAACCTAGCCTCCTATCAAAAACCCAACATTACCTAACCTATCACAACCCAAACCGACTCAACCTAACGGAACCTAACCCAAAGTTACCTAACCTAACCCAACCCAACCTAACATAACCTACGCAAACCCAACCAAACCTACATTAACGTAACCCAACCCAAGTCAACCCGACCCAACTCAACCTCACCTAACCTAAAATAACTTAACCTAACCCAATCCAACCTAACCAAACCCAATCAAACCAAACCTAACCTACCCCAACCCAAACTATCCTTACCTAACCCAAACCTACCTATCGCTACCTAACCTAACCCAGCCCAACCTATAATAACCCAACCTAACCTAGCCCAAACCAACCTATCCCAACCCAACCTAAGCTAACCTAACCCAACACAACTTAACCTTACCTAACCCAACACAACTTAGCCTAACCTAACGCAACCCAACCTAGCCCAACACAACAAACCTAACAGAACCCAACCTAATCCAACTGAACCTAACCTAACCTAACCCAATCTAACCCAACACAACCCAGCATAACCCAACCTAGCCCAACATAACCCAACCCAATCTAACCAAAACTAACCTAACCTAACCAAAACTTATCCAAACCACTGCAACCTAACCCAACCTAATTCAACCGAACGCAACATAACCTTACCAAACCTATCCCAACGCAACCTAATGCAACCCAGCTCAACCTAACCCGACCTAGCCTATGCCAAAAAACCTAAAATAAATTAACCTTACCTAACACAACCGATAGCAACCCAACCTAAACCAACCTAACCTAACCGAACCCAACCTAATGTAACCCATCCCAACCGAATCCTACCTAATCCAACCCAACCCAAACCAACCTAACCTTCTCTAACCCAACCCAACACAACCTAACCTAACCCAACCCAAGCTAACCCAACCTAACCTAACCCAACCCAACTGAAATTAACCTAACCCAAACCAACCTAATCCAACCCAACCTTACCAAACTCAACACAACATAACCTTACCTAACCCAACCAAACCCAACACAACTTAACCTAAGCTAACGCAGCTAAACCTCACCAAACCCAAAAACCACACCTACCCCATCCAACCTAACCTAACCGAAAGCAACCTAAACCTACCCAAGCTAATCCAACCTTACCCAACGAAACCTCACCTAACCTAATCGAACTGATCCCAACATAACCTAATCGAACATAACCCAAACCAACCCAACCTAACCTAACCTAACCTCACCCAACCCAACCCAAACTAACCTTTCCTCACCCAAACCTCCATAAACCAACCAAACAATCCAACCCAACCTAACCTAACCCAACCCAACCAAATGTAAATTAACCTTACCTAACAGAACCTAACCCAAACCAACCAAACGTAAATTAACCTTACCTAACACAACCTAACCCAAACCAACCAAACGTAAATTAACCTTACCTAACCCAACCTAACCCAACCTAAACTAATGTAACTCAACCCTACCTAACCTAACCCAACCCAAGCTAACTCAACCTAACCTAACACACTCCAACGCAACTTAACCTAACCCAACCTGACCTAACCCAAACCAACCTAACCCAACCTAACCCAACACAACTTAACCTACCCTAACGCAGCCCTACCTAACCCAACTTAACAAACCTAACCTACCCCATCCCAACCTAACCTATCCGAAACCAACCTAAGCCAACCTAACCCAATCAAACTCAACCTAACCCAAAATAACAAAACCCAACTCAACCTCACCTAACCTAACTTAACCCAACCTAACCTAACTCAATCCAACCTAACCTAATCCAAATAACCTAACCTAATCCAACCTAACCTAACCTATCCGAACCGAACCCAACCTAAGCTTGCCTAACCCAATACAACCCTTCCTATCCCAACCTAACAAACCCAACCTATCGTAACCCAACCAAACTTAACATAACCTAACCTTACCTAACCCAACCCACACCAACCCAACCGAACCCAACCCATAACAGCGTAACCTAACCGAACCCAACCTAACGTCCCCCATCCCAACCGAATCCTACCTAATCCAAACCAACCCAAACCAACCTAACCTTATCTAACCCAACCCAACACAACCTAACCCAACCCAAGCTAACCCAACCTAACCTAACCCAACCCAACTGAAATTAACCTAACCCAAACCAACCTAATCCAACCCAACCTTACCTAACTCAACACAACATAACCTTACCTAACCCAACCTAACCCAACACAACTTAACCTAACCTAACGCAGCTAAACCTCACCAAACCCAAACACCAACCCTACCCCATCCAACCTAACCTAACCGAAAGCAACCTAAGCCTACCCAAGCTAATCCAACTTAACCCAACGAAACATAACCTAACCTAATCCAACTGAACCCAACATAAAATAATCGAACATAACCCAAACCAACTAACCCAACCTAACCTAACCTCACCCAACCCAACCCAAACGAACCTTACCTTACCCAAACCTCCATAAACCAGCCAAACAATCCAAACCAACCTAACCTAACCCAACCCTGAATTGGGAACAGTTGGGAATAAGAATAAATGGAGAATAGCTAAATAATCGGCGATTTGCTGATGACATTGCCTTGCTGAGTCACTCAGGAGGTGAACTGCAAATCATGATCAACGAGTTAGACAGGCAGAGCAGATCGATGGGTCTAAAAATTAACATGCAGAAAACCAAGGTAATGTTCAACAGCCTAGCAAGGGAACAACAGTTCACAATTGGCAGCGAGAGCCTAGAAATTGTGCCGGAATACGTCTACTTAGGGCAGGTAGTGACAGCTGATCCAGATCATGAGAGGGAGATAACTAGAAGGATAAGAATGGGGTGGAGCGCATTTGGCAAATTCTCGCAGATCATGAGTGGCAGTTTACCAATTTCCCTCAAGAGGAAAGTGTACAACAGCATAATCTTACCGGTACTCCCCTACGGGGCAGAAACGTGGAGGCTAACGAAAAGAGTTCAGCTTAGGTTAAGGACTACGCAGCGAGCCATTGAAAGAAAAATGATAGGTGTAACGTTAAGAGATCGGAAGCGGGCAGAGTGGGTGAGGGAACAAACTCGGGTTAATGACATCCTAGTCGAAATCAAGAGAAAGAAATGGGCTTGGGCAGGGCATGTAATGCAAAGGCAAGATAACCGCTGGTCCTTAAGGGTAACGGAGTGGGTTCCAAGAGAAAGTAAGCGTAGCAGGGGGCGGCAGAAGGTTAGGTGGGCGGATGAGATTAAGAAGTTTGCAGGCAAAGGGTGGATGCAGCTGGCAAAGGATAGGGTTAATTGGAGAGACATGGGAGAGGCCTTTGCCCTGCAGTGGGTGTAGTAAGGCTGATGATATGATGATGATGAACACAACCTAACCCAAACCAACCAAACGTACATTAACCTTACCTAACACAACCTAACTCAACCCAACCTAATGTAACTCAACCCAACCTAACCTAACCCAACCCAAGCTAACTCAACCTAACCTAAAAAACCCCAACACAACTTGACCTAACCCAACCTGACCTAACCCAAACCAACCTAACCCAACCTAACCCAACACAACTTAACCTACCCTAACGCAGCCCTACCTAAACCAACTCAACAAACCTAACCTACCCCATCCCAACCTAACCTATCCAAAACCAACCTAAGCCAACCTAACCCAACCAAAATCAACCTAACCCAAAATAACAAAACCCAACTCAACCTCACCTAACCTAACTTACCCCAACCTAACCTAACTCAATCCAACCTAAAATTATCCAAATTAACCTAACCTAATCCAACCTAACCTAACCTATCCGAACCGAACCCAACCTAAGCTTGCCTAACTCAATCCAACCCTTCCTATCCCAACCTAACAAACACAACCCAACCTAACCCAACCTATCCTAACCCAACGAAACTTAACATAACCTAACCTTACCTAACCCAACGCACACCAACCCAACCGAACCCATAACAGCGTAACCTAACCCATCCCAATCTAATCTAACCCAACCTAACCCAACCCAACCCAAGCCAACCCAACCTAACCTAACCCAGACTAACCTAACCAAACCTAACCCATCCTAACCCAACCTATCCCAACCCAACACAAGCTAACTTAAACTAACCAAACCCAATCATACCCAACAAAGCCGAACCTAACCAAACCCAACCCAACCTAACCGAAACTCACCTAACCTAATCCAACCTAACTTAACCTAATCCAATCTAACCTAGCCTATCCGAACCAAACCCAACCTATCCTTGGCTAACCCAACCCAATCCTACCTATCCCATCCTAACACAACTCAACCTAACCCAACCTATCCTAACCCAACCAAACCTAACGTAACCTAACCTTACCTGACCCAACCCAACCTAACCCAACCCAACTGAGCCCAACCCAATCCTATGTAACCTAACCCAACCCAGTCTAATCTAACCCAACCTAACACAACCCAACCTAACATAACCCAACCTAACTTAACCCAACCAAACCTAACCCAGACTAACCTAACCAAACCTAACCCAGCCTAACCTAAGCTAACCTAACCCAACCCAAATCAACCTCACCTAACCGAACCTATCTTAACCCAACCTAACATAACATAGCATAACCCAACCCAACCTAACATAAGATAACCCAACCCAACCTAACCTAACCTAACCCAACCCAGCCTAACCTAACCTATCCCAACCCAACCCAACCTTACTTAACCTAACTGAACCCAACCTAACCTATCCTAACCCAACCCATCCTAACCCAACATAAGATAACCCAACCTAACCTAACCTAGCTTAACCTAATCTAAACCAACTCAACCTAATCAAACCTAATCCAACCGAACCCAACATAACCGAACCGAACCTATCCCAACCCAACCTAACCTAACCTTATCCAACCCAACCCAACCTAACCTAACCCAAACCAACCTAACGTAAATTAACCTTACCTTGCACAGCGCAAGCCAACCCAACCTAACCCAACCTAACCCAACCCAACCTAACCTAACCTAGCCTAACCCAACCTAACCTTACGTAACCTAACCTTACTTAACCCAACCCAAACCTACCCAACACTACCCAACCACACCTAACCTAACCCAACGCCACCCAACCCAAACCAACGTTACCTAACCTAACCCAATCTAATCTAACCCAACCTAACATAACCCAACCTAACCAAACCCAACCTAACCTCACCCTACCCAAGACAATCCAACCTAACCCAATCTAACCCAACCTATCCCAACCCAATATACCTTACCTTACCTAACTTAACCTAACCAAACCCAACCGAACCTAACCTTACATAACCCATCCCAAAACAAATTAACCTAGCCTATCCTATCCCAATCCAACCTTGCCTAACCTAACCCAACCCAACCTAACCTAATTTAACCCAACCCAACATAACATAACACAACTAACCTAACCCAAAACCACAAAACCAACCCTATCCCAACCCAACCTAACCTAACCTAATCCAGCCTACCCCAATCCAACCCAACAAACCTATCCTAACCCATCCAATCCATCCTAACCCAAACCTACCACACCCAATACAAACTTATACATCCTAACCCAACCAAACCTAACCCTACATAACCAATCCTAACCCGACATAACCTAAGATGACCTAACCTAACCTAACCCAACCCAACCTAACCCAATTCAACGAAATCTAACCCAACCTAACATAACCTAACCCAACCCAACGTAACCTAACTAAACCTTACCAAACGCAACCTAACCTAACCTCACCTTACCTAACCCTACCAAACCTATCCCAACCCAACCTACCCAAACCAACCCAAACTAACCCAAGCTAACCTAACCTAACCCAACCCGATCTAACCTAACCCAACCCAACCTAACCTAACCCAACACAACTTAATCTTACCTAACCCAACCTACAACAACACAACTTAACCTAACCTAACGCAGGCCAACCTAACCCAATCCAACAAACCTAACCTACCCCATCCCAACCTCTCCTAACCCAACCCAACCTAATCCAACCTATCCCAACCAAACCTAACCTAACCTAACCCTAGCTAACCCAACATAACCCTACTCAACCTAACCCAATCGAAACTAACCTACAACGCCGTCTAACCCAACCTATTCCAACCGAACCCAATATAACCTAACCGAACCTACCCCAACCCAACCTAACCTAACCTAACGCAACCCAATGCAACCTAGCCCAACGCACCTAACCCAGCCTGACCTGTCCCAACCCAACCTACCCAAACCAACGCAACCTAACCCAAGCTAACCTAATCGACTAAACCTAACCTAGCCTAACCCAAACAAACCTAACCTAACCCAACCCAACCTAACATAACCTAACCTAACCCAACCTAACCTAATCTAACCTAACCAAACCCAACCTATACTAACCTAACCCAACCCAAATTAACCCAACCCAACATTGCCTAACTATAACTAACCCAACCCAACTCAACCCAACCAAACCTAACCTATCCCAACCCAATCTAACCTAACTCAACCCAACCTAACATACCCCAACACAACTTAACCTTACCTAACCCAACCTAACCCAACATAACTTAACCTAACCTAACCTAACCCAACCTAACCTAACCTAGCCCATCCCAATGCAACCTAACCCAGCACAACCTAACCCTACCTAACCTAACCCAACCCAAACCAACCTAACGTCACCTAACCTAACCTAACCCAACCCAATCTAACCGTCCCTAACATTACCGAACCCAAACCAACCAAACCTAACCCAACCTAACAAAACCTAACCTATTCCAACCCAACCCTTCATATCCCAACCAAACCAAACCCAACACAACTTAACCTTACCTAACCTAACCCAACCCAAATCAACCTAACCCAACCAAACATAACCCAACACAACCTAACGTAAATTAACCTTACCTGTCCCAACCCAAACCAACCTTACTTAACCTAGCCTAACCCAACCCAACCTAACGTAACCAAACCTAACCTAACCCTACCCAAACAACCAAACCTAACCTATCCTTACCCATTCCATCCCAACCCAAATTAACCTTACCAAGCCCAACCCAACCCTTAATATACCAACCTAACCTAACCCAAGCCAACCTATCCCAACCTAACCTAACCCAACCCAAGCCAACCCAACCTAACCTAACCCAGACAAACCTAACCAAACCTAACCCAGCCTTACCCAACACAACCTAACCTTACCTAAATTAACCAAACCAAACCCAACCTTACCCAAAAAGCCTTACCTAACCAAACCCAACCTAACCCAACCCAACACAACCTGACCTAATCAAACCTATCTTAGCCCAACCTAACCTAGCAAAACATAACCCATCCCAACCTAGCCTTAATTAACCCAAGCCAGCCTACCCTAACCTAACCCAACCTTACATAACCTAACTGCACTCAAACTAACCTCACCTAACCTAACCCAAACCAACGCATCTTGACCCAACCTAATCCAACCTTACCCAACCCAACCTAACCTAACCCAATCCAACCTAACGTAACTTAACCTTACCTAACACAACCCAAACCAACCCAACCTAAACCAACCTAACCTAACCTAACCAAACCAAACCTATCCTTACATAACCTAACCCAACCCAACCTCACCTGACCCAAGCAAACCCAACCAAACCTACATTAACGTAACCCAACCCAAGTCAACCCGGCCCAACTCAACCTCACCTAACCTAAAATAACTTAACCTAACCCAATCCAACCTAACCTAACCCAATCAAACCAAACTTTACCTACCCCAACCCAAACTATCCTTACCTAACCCAAACCTACCTATCCCTACCTAACCTAACCCAGCCCAACCTATACTAACCCAACCTAAACTAACCCAAACCAACCTATCCCAACCCAACCTAACCTAACCTAACCCAACACAACTTAACCTTACCTAACCCAACACAACTTAACCTAACCTAACGCAACCCAACCTAATCCAACTGAACCTAACCTAACCCAATCTAACCCAACACAACCCAGCATAACCCAACCTAGCCCAACATAACCCAACCCAATCTAACCAAAACTAACCTAACCTAACCAAAACTTATCCAAACCACTGCAACCTAACCCAACCTAATTCAACCGAACGCAACATAACCTTACCAAACCTATCCCAACGCAACCTAATGCAACCCAGCTCAACCTAACCCGACCTAGCCTATGCCAAAAAACCTAAAATAAATTAACCTTACCTAACACAACCGATAGCAACCCAACCTAAACCAACCTAACCTAACCGAACCCAACCTAATGTAACCCATCCCAACCGAATCCTACCTAATCCAACCCAACCCAAACCAACCTAACCTTCTCTAACCCAACCCAACACAACCTAACCTAACCCAACCCAAGCTAACCCAACCTAACCTAACCCAACCCAACTGAAATTAACCTAACCCAAACCAACCTAATCCAACCCAACCTTACCAAACTCAACACAACATAACCTTACCTAACCCAACCAAACCCAACACAACTTAACCTAAGCTAACGCAGCTAAACCTCACCAAACCCAAAAACCACACCTACCCCATCCAACCTAACCTAACCGAAAGCAACCTAAACCTACCCAAGCTAATCCAACCTTACCCAACGAAACCTCACCTAACCTAATCGAACTGATCCCAACATAACCTAACCGAACATAACCCAAACCAACCCAACCTAACCTAACCTAACCTCACCCAACCCAACCCAAACTAACCTTTCCTCACCCAAACCTCCATAAACCAACCAAACAATCCAACCCAACCTAACCTAACCCAACCCAACCAAATGTAAATTAACCTTACCTAACACAACCTAACCCAAACCAACCAAACGTAAATTAACCTTACCTAACACAACCTAACCCAAACCAACCAAACGTAAATTAACCTTACCTAACCCAACCTAACCCAACCTAAACTAATGTAACTCAACCCTACCTAACCTAACCCAACCCAAGCTAACTCAACCTAACCTAACACACCCCAACGCAACTTAACCTAACCCAACCTGACCTAACCCAAACCAACCTAACCCAACCTAACCCAACACAACTTAACCTACCCTAACGCAGCCCTACCTAACCCAACTTAACAAACCTAACCTATCCCATCCCAACCTAACCTATCCGAAACCAACCTAAGCCAACCTAACCCAATCAAACTCAACCTAACCCAAAATAACAAAACCCAACTCAACCTCACCTAACCTAACTTAACCCAACCTAACCTAACTCAATCCAACCTAACCTAATCCAAATTAACCTAACCTAATCCAACCTAACCTAACCTATCCGAACCGAACCCAACCTAAGCTTGCCTAACCCAATACAACCCTTCCTATCCCAACCTAACAAACCCAACCTATCGTAACCCAACCAAACTTAACATAACCTAACCTTACCTAACCCAACCCACACCAACCCAACCGAACCCAACCCATAACAGCGTAACCTAACCGAACCCAACCTAACGTCCCCCATCCCAACCGAATCCTACCTAATCCAAACCAACCCAAACCAACCTAACCTTATCTAACCCAACCCAACACAACCTAACCCAACCCAAGCTAACCCAACCTAACCTAACCCAACCCAACTGAAATTAACCTAACCCAAACCAACCTAATCCAACCCAACCTTACCTAACTCAACACAACATAACCTTACCTAACCCAACCTAACCCAACACAACTTAACCTAACCTAACGCAGCTAAACCTCACCAAACCCAAACACCAACCCTACCCCATCCAACCTAACCTAACCGAAAGCAACCTAAGCCTACCCAAGCTAATCCAACTTAACCCAACGAAACATAACCTAACCTAATCCAACTGAACCCAACATAAAATAATCGAACATAACCCAAACCAACTAACCCAACCTAACCTAACCTCACCCAACCCAACCCAAACGAACCTTACCTTACCCAAACCTCCATAAACCAGCCAAACAATCCAAACCAACCTAACCTAACCCAACCCTGAATTGGGAACAGTTGGGAATAAGAATAAATGGAGAATACCTAAATATTCTGCGATTTGCTGATGACATTGCCTTGCTGAGTCACTCAGGAGGTGAACTGCAAATCATGATCAACGAGTTAGACAGGCAGAGCAGATCGATGGGTCTAAAAATTAACATGCAGAAAACCAAGGTAATGTTCAACAGCCTAGCAAGGGAACAACAGTTCACAATTGGCAGCGAGAGCCTAGAAATTGTGCCGGAATACGTCTACTTAGGGCAGGTAGTGACAGCTGATCCAGATCATGAGAGGGAGATAACTAGAAGGATAAGAATGGGGTGGAGCGCATTTGGCAAATTCTCGCAGATCATGAGTGGCAGTTTACCAATTTCCCTCAAGAGGAAAGTGTACAACAGCATAATCTTACCGGTACTCACCTACGGGGCAGAAACGTGGAGGCTAACGAAAAGAGTTCAGCTTAGGTTAAGGACTACGCAGCGAGCCATTGAAAGAAAAATGATAGGTGTAACGTTAAGAGATCGGAAGCGGGCAGAGTGGGTGAGGGAACAAACTCGGGTTAATGACATCCTAGTCGAAATCAAGAGAAAGAAATGGGCTTGGGCAGGGCATGTAATGCGAAGGCAAGATAACCGCTGGTCCTTAAGGGTAACGGAGTGGGTTCCAAGAGAAAGTAAGCGTAGCAGGGGGCGGCAGAAGGTTAGGTGGGCGGATGAGATTAAGAAGTTTGCAGGCAAAGGGTGGATGCAGCTGGCAAAGGATAGGGTTAATTGGAGAGACATGGGAGAGGCCTTTGCCCTGCAGTGGGTGTAGTAAGGCTGATGATGATGATGATGATGAACACAACCTAACCCAAACCAACCAAACGTACATTAACCTTACCTAACACAACCTAACCCAACCCAACCTAATGTAACTCAACCCAACCTAACCTAACCCAACCCAAGCTAACTCAACCTAACCTAAAAAACCCCAACACAACTTAACCTAACCCAACCTGACCTAACCCAAACCAACCTAACCCAACCTAACCCAACACAACTTAACCTACCCTAACGCAGCCCTACCTAAACCAACTCAACAAACCTAACCTACCCCATCCCAACCTAACCTATCCAAAACCAACCTAAGCCAACCTAACCCAACCAAAATCAACCTAACCCAAAATAACAAAACCCAACTCAACCTCACCTAACCTAACTTACCCCAACCTAACCTAACTCAATCCAACCTAAAATTATCCAAATTAACCTAACCTAATCCAACCTAACCTAACCTATCCGAACCGAACCCAACCTAAGCTTGCCTAACTCAATCCAACCCTTCCTATCCCAACCTAACAAACACAACCCAACCTAACCCAACCTATCCTAACCCAACGAAACTTAACATAACCTAACCTTACCTAACCCAACGCACACCAACCCAACCGAACCCAACCCATAACAGCGTAACCTAACCCATCCCAATCTAATCTAACCCAACCTAACCCAACCCAACCCAAGCCAACCCAACCTAACCTAACCCAGACTAACCTAACCAAACCTAACCCATCCTAACCCAACCTATCCCAACCCAACACAAGCTAACTTAAACTAACCAAACCGAATCATACCCAACAAAGCCGAACCTAACCAAACCCAACCCAACCTAACCGAAACTCACCTAACCTAATCCAACCTAACTTAACCTAATCCAATCTAACCTAGCCTATCCGAACCAAACCCAACCTATCCTTGGCTAACCCAACCCAATCCTACCTATCCCATCCTAACACAACTCAACCTAACCCAACCTATCCTAACCCAACCAAACCTAACGTAACCTAACCTTACCTGACCCAACCCAACCTAACCCAACCCAACTGAGCCCAACCCAATCCTATGTAACCTAACCCAACCCAGTCTAATCTAACCCAACCTAACACAACCCAACCTAACATAACCCAACCTAACTTAACCCAACCAAACCTAACCCAGACTAACCTAACCAAACCTAACCCAGCCTAACCTAAGCTTACCTAACCAAACCCAACCCAACCTAACCCAACCCAAATCAACCTCACCTCACCGAACCTATCTTAACCCAACCTAACATAACATAGCATAACCCAACCCAAACTAACATAAGATAACCCAACCCAACCTAACCTAACCTAACCCAACCCAGCCTAACCTAACCTATCCCAACCCAACCCAACCTTACTTAACCTAACTGAACCCAACCTAACCTATCCTAACCCAACCCATCCTAACCCAACATAAGATAACCCAACCTAACCTAACCTAGCTTAACCTAATCTAAACCAACTCAACCTAATCAAACCTAATCCAACCGAACCCAACATAACCTAACCGAACCTATCCCAACCCAACCTAACCTAACCTTATCCAACCCAACCCAGCCTAACCTAACCCAAACCAACCTAACGTAAATTAACCTTACCTTGCACAGCGCAAGCCAACCCAACCTAACCCAACCCAACCTAACCCAACCTAGCCTAACCCAACCTAACCTTACGTAACCTAACCTTACTTAACCCAACCCAACCTAACCTAATTCAGGCAAACCCAACCTAACCTACATTAAGCTAACCCAACCCAAGTCAACACGACCAAACTCAGCCTCACCTAACCTAACCTAACTTAACCCAAACTAACCCAACACAACCTAACCTAACCCAAACCAAACAAACCTAACCTAACCTCACCCAACCCAACCCAAATTAACCTTACCTAACCCAAACCTCCCTAAACCATCCAAACCTAATCCAACCTAACCTACCCTAACTCAACTCAACCCAACCTAACCTAATCAACCTAACCCAACCCAACATAACCTAACCTAACCCAACCCAAATTAACTCAACCCAATCTTAGCTACCTTAACCTAACCCAACCCAACTCATCCTAACCCAACCTAACCTAACCCAACCCAATCTAACCCTACCCAACCCAACCAAACCTAACCCAACCTTACATAAGCTAACCTATTCCAACCCAACCCTTCCTATCCCAACCTAACCCAACCTATCCTATCCTAACCCAACCAAACCTAACGTAACCCATCCTTACCTAACCAAACCCAACCTAACCTAACCCAGACTAACCTAACCAAACCTAACCCAGTCTAACCCAAAACAACCTAACATTACCTAAAATTAACCAAACCAAACCCAATCTTACCTAACAAAGCCTAACCTAACCAAACGCAACCCAACCTAACCAAACCAAACTCAACCTGACCTAACCGTACCTATCTTAGCCCAACCTAACCTAACAAAACATAACCCAACCAAACCCAACCTAACCTGACTTAACCCAACCCAACCCAGCCTGACATAACCTATTCCAAGCCAACCCCACCTTACATAACCTAACTGAACCCAAACTAACCTAACCTAACCCAACCCAACCTAACCCAAAGCTAATAAAACCTTACCCAACCCAACCTAACCTAACCCAACCACCCCTAACGTAAATTAACGTTACCTATCCCAACCCAAACCAACTCAACCTGTCCGAACCTAACCCAAAGTTACCTAACCTAACCCAACCCAACCTACCCTAATTCAAGCAAACCCAACCTAACCGACATTAACCTAACCCAACCCAAGTCAACCCAACCCAGCTCAGCCTCACCTAACCTAACCTAAATTAACCCAACCTAACCCAACCCAACCTAACCTAACCCTAAACAACCAAACCTAACCTAACCCAACTTAACCTAACATAACCCAACCCGACCCAAACTATGCTTATCTATCCAAAACCTACCTATCCCAACCTAACCTAACCCAGCCTAACGTATCCTAACAAAAACCAACCTAACATAAATTACCCTAACCCAACCCAGCCCATAGGGTTAATTGGAGAGACATGGGAGAGGCCTTTGCCCTGCAGTGGGTGCAGTAAGGCTGATGATGATGATGATGAACCCAACCCAACCTAACCTAACCCAACCCAATCCAACCCAACTTAAACTAACCCAAATTAGCATAACCTAACCCAACACAACTTAATCTAACCTAACGCAACCCAACCTAGCCCACCACAACAAACCTAACACAACCTTACGCAATCCAACCAAACCTAACCTAATCTAACCTAACCCAATCTAACCCAAACCAACTTAACCTTACCTAACCCAACCCAAAACAACGTAACCTACCCAACCCCAATTAACCTAACCCAATCAACCTAACCCAACCCAACATTACCTAACCTAACCGAGCACAACTTAAACTTACCTAGCCCAACCTAACCCATCACAACTTAAACTAACCTAACGCAGCTAAACCTAACCAAACCAAAAACCTAACCTACCCCATCCCAACCTAAACTAGCCGAAACTCAGCTAAGCCTACCCAAGCTAATCCAACCTAACTCAACCAAACCTAATACAACCTAACCCAACATAACCCAAACCAAAGTAACCTAACCTAACCCAACCCAACCTAACCTAATTCAAGCAAACCCAACCTAACCGACATTAACCTAACCCAACCCAAGTCAACCCAACCCTGCTCAGCCTCACCTAACCTAACCTAAATTAACCCAACCTAACCCAACCCAACCTAACCTAACCCAACCCGACCCAAACTATCCTTATCTATCCCAAATCTACCTATCCCAACCTAGCCGACATTAACCTAACACAACCCAAGCGAACCCAACCTAACATAACCTTGTATAACCCAACCCAACACAACCTAACCTAGCCTATCCTATCCCAACCCAAACCTACTCAACCTAACCGAACCTAACCCAAAGTTACCTAACCTAACCCAACCCAACCTAACCTAATGCAGGCAAACCCAACCTAACCTACATTAAGCTAACCCAACCCAACCCAACCCGACCAAACTCAGCCTCACCTAACCTAACCTAAATTAACCCAACCTAACCCAACCCAACCTAACCTAACCCTAAGCAACCAAACCTAACCTAACCCAACTTAACCTAACCGAACCCAACCCGACCCAAACTATCCTTATCTATCCCAAATCTACCTATCCCAACCTAACCGACATTAACCTAACACAACCCAAGCCAACCCAACCTAACCCAACCTAACCTAACCTTACATAACCCAACTCAACACAACCTAGCCTATCCTATCCCAACCCAACATTACCTAACCCATCACTACCCAAACCAACTCAACCTAACCGAACCTAACCCAAAGTTACCTAACCTAAACCAACCCAACTAACCTAACCCAAACAAACCCAACCAAACCTACATTAATTTACCCCAACCCAAGTCAACCCGACCCAACTCAACCTCACCTAACCTAACCTAACTTAACCCAACCTAACCCAATCCAGCCTAACTTGACCCAACTCAACCAAACCTAACCTACCCCAACCCAAACTCTCCTTACCTAACCCAAACCTACCTATCCCTACCTAACCTAACCCAGCCCAACCTATCCTAACCCTACCCAACCTTACATAAATTAACCTAACCCAACACAACCCAACCTAACCGAACCCAACTTAACCGAACCCAACCTAACATAACCTAATCGAGCCGAACCCAACCCAACGTAACCTAATTTAAACCAACCTAACCCAACCTAATCTAACCTCACCCAACACAACTTAACCTTACCTAATTCAACACAACTTAACCTAACCTAACGCAACCCAACCTAGCCCAACACAAAACTAACACAACCCAACCTAATCCAACCAAACATAACCAAACCTAACCCAACATAACACCACACAACCCAGCATAACCCAACGTAAACCAACATAACCCAACCCAACCTAACCAAAACTAACTTAACCTAACCCAAACTAATCCAAACCAATGAAACCTAACCCAACCTAATCCAACCGAACGCAACATAACCTAACTGAACCTATCCCAACCCAACCCAACCTAATCCAACCCAGCCAAACCTAACCCAAACTAACCTAACCCAAAAAACCTAACATAAATTAACCTTACCTAACACAACCGAAAGCAACCCAACCTAAACCAACCTAACCTAACCCAACCCAACCTAACGTAACCCAATCCAACCGAATCCTACCTAACCCAACCCAACCCAAACCAATCTAACCTAACCCAATCCAAGCTAACCCAACCTAACCTAACCCAACCAAACTGAAATTAACCTAACCCAAACCAACCTAATCGAACGCAACCCTACCTAACACAACACATCACCTTGCCTAACCCAACCTAACCCAACCTAACACCACTTAACCTAACCTAACGCAGCTAAACCTAACCAAACCCAAAAAACCAAACCTACCCCATCCCAACCTAACCTAACCGAAACCAACCTAAGCCTACCCAAGCTAATACAACATAACCCAACGAAACCTAACCTAACCCAACCTGAGCTAACCTAACCCAACATAACCCAATACAATATAACCTAACCTAATTTAATCGAACACAACCTAACCTAACCTCACCCAACCCAACCCCAACTAACCTAACCTTACCGAAACTTCCATAAACCAACCAAACTTAATCCAACCCAACCTAACCTAACCCAACCCAATCAAACGTAAATTAACCTTACCTAACCCAACCTAACCCAACCCAACCTAATGTAACTCAACCCAACCTAACCCTACCCTAACCTAACCTTAACCTAACCTTACCTAACCCAACCCACACCAACGAAACCTAACCCAACCCATAACAACGTAACCTAACCAAACCCAATCTAATCTAACCCAACCTAAACCCACCCAACCTAACCTAACATAACCCAACCTAACCTAACCCAACCCAAGCCAATCCAACCTAACCTAACCCAGAATAACCTAACCAAACCTAACCCATCCTAACCCAACCTATCCCAACCCAACACACGTAATCCACGTAATCCAACACAAATTAACCTAACCTAATGCAGCCCAACATAACCGAACAGAACAAACCTAAACTATGCCATCTCAACTAACCTAACTCAAACCAACCTAATTCAACCTAACCCAACCTAACAAATCCCAACTCAAGCTCGCCTAACCTAACTGAACCCAACCTAACCTAACTCAACCCAACCCAACCTAACATAATCGAACCCAACCTAACCTTACATAACATAACCCAACCCTTCTTATCCCAACATAACCCAACCTATTCTAACCCAACCAAACCTAACGTAACCTAACCTTACCTAACTCAACCCAAACCAACCAAACTTAACCCAACCCAGCCTAACCTAACCCAACCCAAATTTGATCTAATCCCAACCCAACCTAACAAAACCATACTAACCTAACCCAACCCAAGCCAACAAAACCTAACCTAACCCAGACTAACCTAACCAAACCTAACCCAGCCTAACCAAACATAACCTAACGTTACCTAACTTAACCAAACCAAACCCAGCCTTGCTCAACAAAACATAACCTAACCAAACCCAACCTAACCCAAACCAACTCAACCTGAGCTAACCGAACCTATCTTAGCCCAACCTAACCTAGCAAAGCATAACACAACCCAACCCAGCCTAACATAACCTATTCCAACCCAACCCCACCTTACATAACCTAACTGAACCCAAACTAACCTAACCTTACCCAACCCAACCTAATCCAAACCAACGCACCCTACCCCAGCCTAATCCAACCTTACCTAACCCATCCTGACCAAACCCCACATCACCTATCGTAAATTTACCTTACCTAACACAACCCAAACCAACCCAACCTAACATAACCTTATATAACCCAACCCAACACAACCTAACCTAGCCTCTCCTATCCCAACCCAAACCTACTGAACCTAACCGAACTTAACCCAAAGTTACCTAACCTAACCCAACCCAACCTAACCTAATTCAAGCAAACCCAACCTAACCTACATTAACCTAACCCAACCCAAGTCAACACGACCAAACTCAGCCTCACCTAACCTAACCTAACTTAACACAAACTAACCCAAAACAACCTAACCTAACCCAAACCAATCAAACTTAACCTAACCTCACCCAACCCAACCCAAATTAACCTTACCTAACCCAAACCTCCTTTAACCATCCAAACCTAATCCAACCCAACCTAAATTAACCCAACCCAACCAAACGTAAATTAACCTTACCTAACCCAACATAACCTAATGTAACCCAACCCAATTGAACCCAAACCAATCCTACCAAACCCAACCCAACCTAACCTTACCTAACCCAACCCAACTTACCCCAACCCAACCTAACCTAACCCAACCCAAGCTAACTCAACCTAACCTAACATAACCCAACCCAACTTACCCATACCCAACCTAACCTAACCCAAACCAAGCTAACCTAAAACAATCCAACCTAATCCAACCCAACCGAACATAACCCAACAAAACTAACCCAACACAAGTTAACCTACCCTAACGCAGCCCAAACTAACCCAACAGAACAAACCTAACCTACCCCATCCCAACCTAACCTAACCCAAACCAACCTAAGCCAACCAAACCCAACCAAACCCAACCCAACCTAACCCAAAATAACAAAACCCAACTCAATCTCACCTAACGTACCCTAACTTAACCCAACATAACTTAACCTCACCTAACTCAACTCAAGCCAACCTAACCTAATCAACCTAACCCAACCCAACAAAACCTAACCTAACCCAACCCATATTAACTCAACCCAACCTTATCTACTTTAACGTAACCCAACCGAACTCAACCCAACCTAACCTACATTATCCTTACCCAAACCAAGTCAACCCGACCCAACCGAACCCAAACTATCCTTACCTAACCCAAACCTACCTATTCCAACATAACCTAACCCAAACCAACCAAACCTAACCTAACCTAACCCAACCCAAACTATCCTTACCTAACCCAAACCTACCTATTCCAACCTAACCTAACCCAGCCCAACGTATCCTAACAAAAACCAACCTAACATAAATTACCCTAACCCAACCCAGCCCTTAGGGTTAATTGGTGAGACCTGGGAGAGGCCTTTGCCCTGCAGTGGGTGCAGTAAGGCTGATGATGATGATGAACCCAACCCAACCTAACCTAACCCAACCCAATCCAACCCAACTTAAACTAACCCAAATTAGCATAACCTAACCCAACACAACTTAATCTAACCTAACGCAACCCAAGCTAGCCCAACACAACAAACCTAACACAACCCAACCCAATCCAACCAAACCTAACCTAATCTAACCTAACCCAATCTAACCCAAACCAACTTAACCTTACCTAACCCAACCCAAAACAATGTAAACTACCCCAACCCCAATTAACCTAACCCAAACAAC
Source organism: Amblyomma americanum (assembly GCF_052857255.1). Taxonomy (NCBI): domain Eukaryota; kingdom Metazoa; phylum Arthropoda; class Arachnida; order Ixodida; family Ixodidae; genus Amblyomma; species Amblyomma americanum. The sequence continues at coordinate 389,880,920 of NC_135497.1, read as the reverse complement.
CTAACCAAACCGAACACAACTTAAACTTACCTAACCCAACCTAACCCATCACAACTTAAACTAATCTAACGCAGCAAAACCTAACCAAACCAAAAACCTAACCTAACCCATCCCAACCTAAACTAGCCGAAACTAACCTAAGCCTACCCAAGCTAATCAAACCTAACACAACCAAACCTAATCCAACCTAACCCAACATAACCCAAACCAAAGTAACCTAACCTAACCCAACCCAACCTAACCTAATTCAAGCAAACCCAACCTAACCGACATTAACCTAACCCAACCCAGCTCAGCCTCACCTAACGTAACCTAAATTACCCAACCTAACCCAACCCAACCTAACCTAACCTTAAACAACCAAACCTAACCTAACCCAACTTAACCTAACCTAACCCAACCCGACACAAACTATGCTTATCTATCCCAAACCTACCTATCCCAACCTAACCTAACCCAGCCCAATGTATCCTAACAGAAACCAACCTAACATAAATTACCCTAACCCAACATAGCCCTTAGGGTTAATTGGAGAGACATGGGAGAGGCCTTTGCCCTGCAGTGGGTGCAGTAAGGCTGATGATGATGATGATGAACCCAACCCAACGTAACCTAACCAAACCCAATCCAACCCAACTTAAACTAACCCAAATTAGCATAACCTAACCCAATACAACATAATCTAACCTAACGCAACCCAACCTAGCCCAACACAACAAACCTAACACAACCCATCCCAATCCAACCAAACCTAACCTAACCTAACCCAAGCTAACCCAAACCAACTTAACCTTAGCTAACCCAAACCAAAACAACGTAACCTACCCAACCCCAATTAACCTAACCCAATCAACCTAACCCAACCCAACATTACCTAACCTACCCGAACACAACTTAAACTTACCTAGCCCAGCTTAACCCATCACAACTTAAACTAACCTAACGCAGCTAAACCTAACCAAACCAAAAACCTAACCTACCCCATCCCAACCTAAACTAGCCGAAACTCAGCTAAGCCTACCCAAGCTAATCCAACCTAACCCAACCAAACCTAATCCAACCTAACCCAACATAACCCAAACAAAAGTAACCTAACCTAACCAAAACCAACGCAGCCTAACCCAACCTAATCCGACTGAACTCAACATAATCTAATCGAACATAACCCAAACCAACCCAACCCAACCTAACATAACGCATCCCAATCTAACCTAACCTAACCCAACCTAAACCAAACTAACCTTACCTAATCTAAACCTCCCTAAAACATCCAAACGAAATCAAACCCGACCTAAATTATCCCAACCCAACCAAACGTAAATTAACCTTACCAAACCTAACATAACCCAACCTAACCAAACACAACTTAAACCAACCCAACCTAATCTAACCCAACCCAAGGTAACCCACCCTAACCTAACACAACCCAACCCAACTTAACCTAACACAACCTAACCTAACCCAAACTAACAGAACCTAACCCAACAAAACTTGACCTTACCTAACCCAACAAAACTTTTACCTTACCTGACCCAACACAAGTTAACCTACCCTAACGCAGCCCAACCTAACCCTACACAACAAACCTAACCTACCCCATCCCAACCTAAGCCGACCTAAAGCAACCAAACCCAACCCAACCTAACCCAAAATAAAAAACCCAACTCAACCTCACCTAACCTAAATTGACCCAACCTAACCTAAATCAACTCAAACAAACCTAACCTAATCAACCTGACTCAACCCAACATAACCTAACCTAACCCAACCCAAATTAACCCAATCCAACCTTATCTACATTAACCTAACCCAACCCAACTCAACCCAACCTAACCTAACCTAACCCAACCCAACCCACACAAACCTTACCTAACCCAAACCTACCCTACTTAACCTAACCCAACCCAACTCAACCTAACCGAACCTAACCTAACCCAACCCAACCTACCGTATATTGAACCTTACCAACCCAACCCAAACCAACCTAACATAACCTAAACTACCCCAACCAAACCTAACGTAACCCAACCAAACCGAACCCAACCCAAACCAACTTAACCCAACCCAACCCAACCAAACCTAACCCATCCCAATCTAATCCAACCTAACCTAACCCAACCAAACATAACCCAACCCAACCTAACCTAACCGATTCCAAAACAACCCTTCCTATCCCAACCTAACATAAACCAACCCAACCTATCTCAACCTATCCTAACCCAACCCAATCCAACCTAACGTAGCCTAACCTAACCTAACCCATCCCAATCTAGCCCTACCTAACCTAACCGAACCCAACCCAACCAAACCTAACCCAGCCTAACATAACCTAACCTATTCCAACCCAACCCTTCCTATCCCAACCTAACCGAACCCAACACAACTTAACCTTACCTAACCTAATTTACCCCAACCCAACCTAACGTAACCTAACCTTACCTAACCCATCCCAACCGAAACCAAACAAACCTTTCCTAACCCAAACCTACCTAAACCAACCTAACCTAACCCAACCCAACTCAACCTAACCCCAACCAAACCTAACCCTACCCAACCTAACTAAATTAACCTTACCTGTCCCAACCCAAACCAACCTTATTTAACCTAGCCTAACCCAACCCAACCTAACGTAACCAAACCAAACCGAACCCAACCCAATGCTACCTAACCCAACCAAAACCAACTTAACCCACCCCAACCTAACCTAACCCAACCCAATTTAACTCAGCCTAGCCTAACCCAACCCAGACAACCAAACCTAACCTTACCCAACCCAACCCTTAATATCCTAACCTAACCTAACCCAAGCCAACCTATTCCAACCAAACCTAACTCAACCCAAGCCAACCCAACCTAAGCTAACCCAGACTAACCTAATTAAACCTAACCCAGCCTAACCCAACACAACCTAACCTTACCAAAATTTACCAAACCAAGCCCAACCTGACCAAACAAAGCCTAACCTCAGCAAACCCACCCTCAGCAAACCCACCCTAATCCAACCCAACACAACCTGACCTAATCGAACCCTCTTAGCCCAACCTAACCTAGCAAGACATAACAAAACCCAACCTAACCTAACTTAACCCAACCAAGCCTACCCTAACCTAAGCCAACCGAATCCAACCTTACATAACCTAACTGAACCCAAACTAACCTAACATAACCTAACCCAACCAAACCCGCCCAAACCAACGCAACCTGACCCGTCCTAATCCATCCTTACCCAACCTAACCTAACCCAACCCAACCTAACATAACCCAACCCAACACAACTAACCTAGCCTATCCTATCCCAACCCAACATTACCTAACCCATCACTACCCAAACCAACTCAACCTAACCGAACCTAACAAAAAGTTACCTTACCTAACCCAACCCAACTAACCTAACCCAAGCAAACCCAACCAAACCTACATTAACACACCCCAACCCAAGTCAACCCGACCCAACTCAACCTCACCTAACCTAACCTAACTTAACCCAACCTAACCCAATCCAACCTAACTTAACCCAACCCAACCAAACCTAACCTACCCCAACCCAAACTATCCTTACCTAACCCAAACCTACCTATCCCTACCTAACCTAACCCAGCCCAACCTATCCTAAACCTACCCAACCTTACATAAATTAACCTAACCCAACACAACCCAACCTAACCGAACCCAACTTAACCTAACCCAACCTAACATAACCTAATCGAGCCGAACCCAAGCCAACCTAACATAATCCAAACCAACCTAACCCAACCCAACCTAACCTAACCTAACCCAACACAACTTAACCTTACCTAACCCAACACAACTTGACCTAACCTAACGCAACCCAACCTAGCCCAACACAACAAAACTAACACAACCCAACCTAATCCAACCAAACATAACCAAACCTAACCCAACATAACACCACACAACCCAGCATAACCCAACATAACCCAACCCAACCTAACCAAAACTAACTTAACCTAACCAAAACTAATCCAAACCAATGCAACCTAACCCAACCCAACCCAACCTAATCTAACCCAGCCAAACCTAACCCAACCTAACCTAACCCAAAAACCTAACATAAATTAACCTTACCTCACACAACCGAAAGCAACCCAACCTTAACCAACCTAACCTAACCCAACCCAACCTAACGTAACCGAATCCAACCGAATCCTACCTAACCCAACCCAACCCAAACCAATCTAACCTAACCCAAACCAACCTAATCGAACGCAACCTTACCTAACACAACACATCACCTTACCTAACCCAACCTAACCCAACCTAACACCACTTAACCTAACCTAACGCAGCTAAACCTAACCAAACCCAAAAAACCAAACCTACCCCATCCCAACCTAACCTAACCGAAAACAACCTAAGCCTACCCAAGCTAATACAACATAACCCAACGAAACCTAACCTAACCCAACCTATGCAAACCTAACCCAACATAACCCAATACAATATAACCTGACCTAATTTAATCGAACACAACCTAACCTTACCCCACCCAACCCAACCCCATCTAACCTAACCTTACCGAAACTTCCATAAATCAACCAAACTTAATCCAACCCAACCTAACCTAACCCAACCCAATCAAACGTAAATTAACTTTACCTAACCCAACCCAACCTAATGTAACTCAACCCAACCTAACCTTACCCTAACCTAACCTTAACCTAACCTTACCTAACACAACCCACACCAACGAAACCTAACCCAACCCATAACAACGTAACCTAACCAAACCCAATCTAATCTAACCCAACCTAATCCCACCCAACCTAACCTAACATAACCCAATCTAACCTAACCCAACCCAAGCCAATCCAACCTAACCAAACCCAGACTAACCTAACCAAACCTAACCCATCCTAACCCAACCTATCCCAACCCAACACAACTTAACCTTACCTAACCCAATGTAATCCAACACAAATTAACCTAACCTAATGCAGCCCAACATAACCGAACACAACAAACCTAACCTACGCCATCCCAACTAACCTAACCCAAACCAACCTAATCCAACCTAACCCAACCTAACAAAACCCAACACAAGCTCGCCTAACCTAACTTAACCCAACCTAACCTAACTCAACCCAACCCAACCTAACCTAATCGAAACCAACCTAACCTTACCTAACATAACCCAACCCTTCTTATCCCAACATAACCCAAGCTATCCTAAACCAACCAAACCGAACGTAACCTAACCTTACCTAACCCAACCCAAACCAACCAAACTTAACCCAACCCAGCCTAACCTAACCCAACCCAAATTTAATCTAATCCCAACCCAACCTAACAAAACCATACTAACCTAACCCAACCCAAGCCAACAAAACCTAACCTAACCCAGACTAACCTAACCAAACCTAACCCAGCCTGACCAAACATAACCTAACGTTACCTAACTTAACCAAACCAAACCCAACCTTACCCAACAAAACATAACCTAACCAAACCCAACCTAACCCAAACCAACTCAACCTGAGCTAACCGAACCTATCTTAGCCCAACCTAACCTAACAAAGCATAACCCAACCCAACCCCACCTTACCTAACCTAACTGAACACAAACTAACCTAACCTTACCCAACCCAACCTAATCCAAACCAACGCACCCTACCCCACATCACCTATCGTAAATTTACCTTACCTAACACAACCCAAACCAACCCAACCTAACATAACCTTATATAACCCAACCCAACACAACTAACCTAGCCTATCCTATCCCAACCCAAACCTACTCAACCTAACCGAACCTAACCCAAAGTTACCTAACCTAACGCAACCCAACCTAACCTAATTCAAGCAAACCTAACCTAACCTACATTAACCTAACCCAACCCAAGTCAACCCGACCAAACTCAGCCTCACCTAACCTAACCTAACTTAACCCAAACTAACCCAACACAACCTAACCTAACCCAAACCAATCAAACCTAACCTAACCGCACCCAACCCAACCCAAATTAACCTTAAATAACCCAAACCTCCCTAAACCATCCAAACCTAATCCAACCCAACCTAAATTAACCCAACCCAACCAAACGTAAATTAACCTTACCTAACCCAACATAACCTAATGTAACCCAACCCATTTGAACCCAAACCAATCCTACCAAACCCAACCCAACATAACCTTACCTAACCCAACCTAACCCAACCCAACTTACCCCAACCCTACCTAACCTAACCCAACCCAAGCTAACCCAACCTAACCTAACATAACCCAACCCAACTTACCCAAACCCAACCTAACCCAAACCAAGCTAACCTAACTCAATCCAACCTAATCCAACCCAACCTAACATAACTTAACCCAACAAAACTAACCCAATACAAGTTAACCTACCCTAACGCAGCCCAAACTAACCCAACAGAACAAACCTAATCTACCCCATCCCAACCTAACCTAACCCAAACCAACCTAAGCCAACCGAACCCATCCAAACCCAACCCAACCTAACCCAAAATAACAAAACCCAACTCAACCTCACCTAACCTACCCTAACTTAACCCAACCTAACTTAACCTCACCTAACTCAACTCAAGCCAACCTAACCTAATCAACCTAACCCAACCCAACAAAACCTAACCTAACCCAGCCCATATTAACTCAACCCAATCTTATCTACCTTAATATAACCCAACCGAACTCAACCCAACCTAACCTACATTAACCTTACCCAACCCAAGTCAACCCGACCCAACCGAACCCAAACTATCCTTACCTAACCCAAACCTACCTATTCCAACATAACCTAACCCAAACCAACCAAACCTAACCTAACCTAACCCAACCCAAACTATCCTTACCTAACCCAAACCTACCTATTCCAACCTAACCTAACCCAGCCCAACGAATCCTAAAAGCCAACCTAACATAAATTACCCTAACCCAACCCAGCCCATAGGGTTAATTGGAGAGACATGGGAGAGGCCTTTGCCCTGCAGTGGGTGCAGTAAGGCTGTGGATGATGATGATGAACCCAACCCAACCTAACCTATCCCAACCCAATCCAACCCAACCTAAACTAACCCAAATTAGCATAACCTAACCCAACACAACTTAATCTAACCTAACGCAACCCAACCTAGCCCAACACAACAAACCTAACACAACCCAACCCAATCCAACCAAACCTAACCTAATCTAACCTAACCCAATCTAACCCAAACCAACTTAACCTTACCTAACCCAACCCAAAACAATGTAACCTACCCCAACCCCAATTAACCTAACGCAAACAACCTAACCCAACCCAACATTACCTAACCTAACCGAACACAACTTAAACTTACCTAACCCAACCTAACCCATCACAACTTAAACTAACCTAACGCAGCAAAACCTAACCAAACCAAAAACCTAACCTAACCCATCCCAACCTAAACTAGCCGAAACTAACCTAAGCCTACCCAAGCTAATCCAACCTAACCCAACCAAACCTAATCCAACCTAACCCAACATAACCCAAACCAAAGTAACCTAACCTAACCCAACCCAACCTAACCTAATTCAAGCAAACCCAACCTAACCGACATTAACCTAACCCAACCCAAGTCAACCCAACCCAGCTCAGCCTCACCTACCTAACCTAAATTAACCCAACCTAACCCAACCCAACCTAACCTAGCCCTAAACAACCAAACCTAACCTAACCCAACTTAACCTAACCTAACCCAACCCGACCCAAACTATGGTTATCTATCCCAAACCTACCTATCCCAACCTAACCTAACCCAGCCTAACGTATCCTAACAAAAACCAACCTAACATAAATTACCCTAACCCAACCCAGCCCATAGGGTAATTGGAGAGACATGGCAGAGGCCTTTGCCCTGCAGTGGGTGCAGTAAGGCTGATGATGATGATGATGAACCCAACCCAACCTAACCTAAGCCAACCCAATCCAACCCAACTTAAACTAACCCAAATTAGCATAACCTAACCCAACACAACTTAATCTAACCTAACGCAACCCAACCTAGCCCAACACAACAAACCTAACACAACCCAACCCAATCCAACCAAACCTAACCTAATCTAACCTAACCCAATCTAACCCAAACCAACTTAACCTTACCTAACCCAACCCAAAACAACGTAACCTACCCCAACCCCAATTAACCTAACCCAAACAACCTAACCCAACCCAACATTACCTAACCTAACCGAACACAACCTAAACTTACCTAACCCAACCTAACCCATCACAACTTAAACTAACCTAACGCAGCAAAACCTAACCAAACCAAAAACCTAACCTAACCCATCCCAACCTAAACTAGCCGAAACTAACCTAAGCCTACCCAAGCTAATCCAACCTAACCCAACCAAACCTAATCCAACCTAACCCAACATAACCCAAACCAAAGTAACCTAACCTACCCCAACCCAACCTAACCTAATTCAAGAAAACCCAACCTAACCGACATTAACTCAACCCAACCCAAGTCAACCCAACCCAGCTATGCCTCACCTAACCTAACCTGAATTAACCCAACCTAACCCAACCCAACCTAACCTAACCCTAAACAACCAAACCTAACCTAACCCAACTTAACCTAACCTAACCCAACCCGACCCAAACTATCCTTATCTATCCCAAATCTACCTATCCCAACCTAACCGACATTAACCTAACACAACCCAAGCCAACCCAACCTAACCCAACCTAACCTAACCTTACATAACCCAACTCAACACAACCTAGCCTATCCTATCCCAACCCAACATTACCTAACCCATCACTACCCAAACCAACTCAACCTAACCGAACCTAACCCAAAGTTACCTAACCTAACCCAACCCAACTAACCTAACCCAAGCAAACCCAACCAAACCTACATTCATTTACCCCAACCCAAGTCAACCCGACCCAACTCAACCTCACCTAACCTAACCTAACTTAACCCAACCTAACCCAATCCAACCTAACTTGACCCAACCCAACCAAACCAAACCTACCCCAACCCAAACTATCCTTACCTAACCCAAACCTACCTATCCCTACCTAACCTAACCCAGCCCAACCTATCCTAACCCTACCCAACCTTACATAAATTAACCTAACCCAACACAACCCAACCTAACCGAACCCAACTTAACCTAACCCAACCTAACATAACCAAATCGAGCCGAACCCAACCCAACCTAACCTAATCCAAACCAACCTAACCCAACCTAACCTAACCTAACCCAACACAACTTAACCTTACCTAACCCAACACAACTTGACCTAACCTAACGCAACCCAACCTAGCCCAACACAACAAAACTAACACAACCCAACCTAATCCAACAAACATAACCAAACCTAACCCAACATAACACCACACAACCCAGCATAACCCAACCTAACCTAACCAAAACTAACTTAACCTAACCCAAACTAATCCAAACCAATGCAACCTAACCCAACCTATCCCAACCCAACCCAACCTAATCCAACCCAGCCAAACCTAACCCAACCTAACCTAACCCAAAAACCTAACATAAATTAACCTTACCTAACACAACCGAAAGCAACCCAACCTAAACCAACCTAACCTAACCCAACCCAACCTAACGTAACCCATTCCAACCGAATCCTACCTAACCCAACCCAACCCAAACCAACCTAACCTAACCCAACCCAAGCTGACCCAACCTAACCTAACCCAACCAAACTGAAATTAACCTAACCCAAACCAACCTAATCGAACGCAACCTTACCTAACAAAACACATCACCTTGCCTAACCCAACCTAACCCAATCTAACACCACTTAACCTAACCTAACGCAGCTAAACCTAACCAAACCCAAAAAACCAAACCTACCCCATCCCAACCTAACCTAACCGAAACCAACCTAAGCCTACCCAAGCTAATACAACATAACCCAACGAAACCTAACCTAACCCAACCTAAGCTAACCTAACCCAACATAACCCAATACAATATAACCTAAACTAATTTAATCAAACCCAACCTAACCTAACCTCACCCAACCCAACCCCAACTAACCTTACCTTACCGAAACCTCCATAAACCAACCAAAACTTAATCCAACCCAACCTAACCTATACCAACCCAATCAAACGTAAATTAACCTTACCGAACCCAACCTAAGCCAACCCAACCTAATGTAACTCAACCCAACCTAACCTTAACCTAACCTTACCTAACCCAACCCACACCAACGCAACCTAACACAACCCATAACAACGTCACCTAACCAAACCCAATCTAATCTAACCCAACCTAAACCCACCCAACCTAACCTAACATAACCCAACCTAACCTAACCCAACCCAAGCCAACCCAACCTAACCTAACCCAGACTAACCTAACCAATCCTAACCCATCCTAACCCAATGTATCCCAACCCAACACAACTTAACCTTACCTACACCAACGTAATCCAACACAAATTAACCTAACCTAATGCAGCCCAACATAACCGAACACAACAAACCTAACCTACGCCATTCCAACCTAAGCTAACCCAAAACAACCTAATCCAACCTAACCCAACCTAACAAAACCCAACACAAGCTCGCCTAACCTAACTTAACCCAACCTAACCTAACTCAACCCAACGCAACCTAACCTAATCGAACCCAACCTAACCTTACCTAACATAACCCAACCCTTCTTATCCCAACATAACCCAACCTATTCTAACCCAACCAAACCTAACGTAACCTAACCTTACCTAACCCAACCCAAACAAACCAAACTTAACCCAACCCAGTCTAACCTAACCCAACCCAATCTAATCTAATCCCAACCCAACCTAACAAAACCATAGTAACCTAACCCAACCCAAGCCAACCCAACCTAACCTAACCCAGACTAACCTAACCAAACCTAACCTAGCCTGACCCAACATAACCTAACGTTACCTAACTTAACCAAACCAAACCCAACCTTACCCAACAGAACATAACCTAACAAAGCATAACCCAACTCAAGCCAGCCTAACATAACCTATTCCAACCCAACCCCACCTTACATAACCTAACTGAACCCAAACTAACCTAACCTTACCCAACCCAACCTAATCCAAACCAACGCACCCTACCCCAACCTAATTCAACCTTACTAACCCATCCTGACCAAACCCCACTACACCTATCGTAAATTTACCTTACCTAACATAACCCAAACCAACCCAACTTAACATAACCTTATATAACCCAACCCAACACAACCTAACCTAGCCTATCCTATCCCAACCCAAACCTACACTCAACCTAACCGAACCTAACCCAAAGTTACCTAACCTAACCCAACCCAACCTAACCTAATTCAGGCAAACCCAACCTAACCTACATTAAGCTAACCCAACCCAAGTCAACCCGACCAAACTCAGCCTCACCTAACCTAACCTAACTTAACCCAAACTAACCCAACACAACCTAACCTAACCCAAACCAATCAAACCTAACCTAACCTCACCCAACCCAACCCAAATTAACCTTACCTAACCCAAACCTCCCTAAACCATCCAAACCTAATCCAACCTAACCTAACCTAACTCAACTCAACCCAACCTAACCTAATCAACCTAACCCAACCTAACCTAACCTAACCTAACCCAACCCAAATTAACTCAACCCAATCTTAGCTACCTTAACCTAACCCAACCCAACTCATCCTAACCCAACCTAACCTAGCCCAACCCAATCTAACCCTACCTAACCTCACCAAACCCAACCCAACCAAACCTAACCCAACCTTACATAAGCTAACCTATTCCAACCCAACCCTTCCTTCCCAACCTAACCCAACCTATCCAATCCTAACCCAACCAAACCTAACGTAACCCAAACTTACCTAACCAAACCCAACCTAACCTAACCCAGACTAACCTAACCACACCTAACCCAGTCTAACCCAAAACAACCTAACATTACCTAACCCAAACCAACAACTAACCAACCAACCCAATCCATACCTAACAAAGCCTAACCTAACCAAACGCACCCCCCCCCCCCCCCCCCCCACCCCTCCACCCCCCCACCCCCCCCCCCCAACCTAAATAACAAACATAACCCAACCAAACCCAACCTAACCTAACTATCCCAACACCCAACCCAGCCTGACATAACCTATTCCAAGCCAACCCACCCTACATAACCTAACTGAACCCAAACTAACCTAACCTAACCCAACCCAACCTAACCCAAAGCTAATACAACGTTACCCAACCCAACCTAACCTAACCCAACCACCCCTAACGTAAATTAACGTTACCTATCCCAACCCAAACCAACTCAACCTGTCCGAACCTAACCCAAAGTTACCTAACCTAACCCAACCCAACCTAACCTAATTCAAGCAAACCCAACCTAACCGACATTAACCTAACCCAACCCAAGTCAACCCAACCCAGCTCAGCCTCACCTAACCTAACCTAAATTAACCCAACCTAACCCAACCCAACCTAACCTAGCCCTAAACAACCAAACCTAACCTAACCCAACTTAACCTAACCTAACCCAACCCGACCCAAACTATGGTTATCTATCCCAAACCTACCTATCCCAACCTAACCTAACCCAGCCTAACGTATCCTAACAAAAACCAACCTAACATAAATTACCCTAACCCAACCCAGCCCATAGGGTAATTGGAGAGACATGGGAGAGGCCTTTGCCCTGCAGTGGGTGCAGTAAGGCTGATGATGATGAACCCAAGTCAACCTAACCTAACCCTACCCAATCCAACCCAACTTAAACTAACCCAAATTAGCATAACCTAACCCAGCACAACTTAATCTAACCTAACACAACCCAACCTAGCCCAACACAACAAACCTAACACAACCCAACCCAATCCAACCAAACCTAACCTAATCTAACCTAACCCAATCTAACCCAAACCAACTTAACCTTACCTAACCCAACCCAAAACAACGTAACCTACCCCAACCCCAATTAACCTAACCCAAACAACCTAACCCATCCCAACATTACCTAACCTAACCGAACACAACTTAAACTTACCTAACCCAACCTAACCCATCACAACTTAAACTAACCTAACGCAGCAAAACCTAACCAAACCAAAAACCTAACCTAACCCATCCCAACCTAAACTAGCTGAAACTAACCTAAGCCTACCCAAGCTAATCCAACCTAACCCAACCAAACCTAATCCAACCTAACCCAACATAACCCAAACCAAAGTAACCTAACCTACCCCAACCCAACCTAACCTAATTCAAGAAAACCCAACCTAACCGACAATAACTCAACCCAACCCAACCCAACCCAGCTATGCCTCACCTCACCTAACCTTAATTAACCCAACCTAACCCAACCCAACCTAACCTAACCCTAAACAACCAAACCTAACCTAACCCAACTTAACCTAACCTAACCCAACCCAACCCAAACTATCCTTATCTATCCTTATCTATCCCAAATCTACCTATCCCAACCTAACCGACATTAACCTAACACAACCCAAGCCGACCCAACCTAACCCAACCTAACCTAACCTTACATAACCCAACTCAACACAACCTAGCCTATCCTATCCCAACCCAACATTACCTAACCCATCACTACCCAAACCAACTCAACCTAACCGAACCTAACCCAAAGTTACCTAACCTAACCCAACCCAACTAACCTAACCCAAGCAAACCCAACCAAACCTACATTCATTTACACCAACCCAAGTCAACCCGACCCAACTCAACCTCACCTAACCTAACCTAACTTAACCCAACCTAACCCAATCCAACCTAACTTGACCCAACCCAACCAAACCTAACCTACCCCAACCCAAACTATCCTTACCTAACCCAAACCAACCTATCCCTACCTATCCTAACCCAGCCCAACCTATCCTAACCCTACCCAACCTTACATAAATTAACCTAACCCAACACAACCCAACCTAACCGAACCCAACTTAACCTAACCCAACCTAACATAACCAAATCGAGCCGAACCCAACCCAACCTAACCTAATCCAAACCAACCTAACCCAACCTAACCTAACCTAACCCAACACAACTTAACCTTACCTAACCCAACACAACTTAACCTAACCTAACGCAACCCAACCTAGCCCAACACAACAAAACTAACACAACCCAACCTAATCCAACAAACATAACCAAACCTAACCCAACATAACACCACACAACCCAGCATAACCCAACCTAACCCAACATAACCCAACCCAACCTAACCAAAACTAATTTAACCTAACCCAAACTAATCCAAACCAATGCAACCTAACCCAACCTAATCCAACCGAACGCAACATAACCTAACTGAACCTATCCCAACCCAACCCAACCTAATCCAACCCAGCCAAACCTAACCCAACCTAACCTAACCCAAAAAACCTAACATAAATTAACCTTACCTAACACAACCGAAAGCAACCCAACCTAAACCAACCTAACCTAACCCAACCCAACCTAACGTAACCCATTCCAACCGAATCCTACCTAACCCAACCCAACCCAAACCAACCTAACCTAACCCAAGCTAACCCAACCTAACCTAACCCAACCAAACTGAAATTAACCTAACCCAAACCAACCTAATCGAACGCAACCTTACCTAACAAAACACATCACCTTGCCTAACCCAACCTAACCCAACCTAACACCACTTAACCTAACCTAACGCAGCTAAACCTAACCAAACCCAAAAAACCAAACCTACCCCATCCCAACCCAACCTAACCGAAACCAACCTAAGCCTACCCAAGCTAATACAACATAACCCAACGAAACCTAACCTAACCCAACCTAAGCTAACCTAACCCAACATAACCCAATACAATATAACCTAAACTAATTTAATCGAACCCAACCTAACCTAACCTCACCCAACCCAACCCCAACTAACCTTACCTTACCGAAACCTCCATAAACCAACCCAACTTAATCCAACCCAACCTAACCTATACCAACCCAATCAAACGTAAATTAACCTTACCGAACTCAACCTAACCCAACCCAACCTAATGTAACTCAACCCAACCTAACCTTAATCTAACCTTACCTAACCCAACCCACACCAACGCAACCTAACACAACCCATAACAACGTAACCTAACCAAACCCAATCTAATCTAACCCAAACTAAACCCACCCAACCTAACCTAACATAACCCAACCTAACCTAACCCAACCCAAGCCAACCCAACCTAACCTAACCCAGACTAACCTAACCAATCCTAACCCATCCTAACCCAACGTATCCCAACCCAGCACAACTTAACCTTACCTACACCAACGTAATCCGACACAAATTAACCTAACCTAATGCAGCCCAACATAACCGAACACAACAAACCTAACCTACGCCATTCCAACCTAACCTAACCCAAAACAACCTAATCCAACCTAACCCAACCTAACAAAACCCAACACAAGCTCGCCTAACCTAACTTAACCCAACCTAACCTAACTCAACCCAACGCAACCTAACCTAATCGAACCCAACCTAACCTTACCTAACATAACCCAACCCTTCTTATCCCAACATAACCCAACCTATTCTAACCCAACCAAACCTAACGTAACCTAACCTTACCTAACCCAACCCAAACAAACCAAACTTAACCCAACCCAGCCTAACCTAACCCAACCCAATCTAATCTAATCCCAACCCAACCTAACAAAACCATACTAACCTAACCCAACCCAAGCCAACCCAACCTAACCTAACCCAGACTAACCTAACCAAACCTAACCTAGCCTAACCCAACATAACCTAACGTTACCTAACTTAACCAAACCAAACCCAACCTTACCCAACAAAACATAACCTAACAAAGCATAACCCAACTCAAGCCAGCCTAACATAACCTATTCCAACCCAACCCCACCTTACATAACCTAACTGAACCCAAACTAACCTAACCTTACCCAACCCAACCTAATCCAAACCAACGCACCCTACCCCAACCTAATTCAACCTTACTAACCCATCCTGACCAAACCCCACTACACCTATCGTAAATTTACCTTACCTAACACAACCCAAACCAACCCAACCTAACATAACCTTATATAACCCAACCCAACACAACCTAACCTAGCCTATCCTATCCCAACCAAAACCTACACTCAACCTAACCGAACCTAACCCAAAGTTACCTAACCTAACCCAACCCAACCTAACCTAATTCAGGCAAACCCAACCTAACCTACATTAGGCTAACCCAACCCAAGTCAACCCGACCAAACTCAGCCTCACCTAACCTAACCTAACTTAACCCAAACTAACCCAACACAACCTAACCTAACTCAACTCAACCCAACCTAACCTAATCAATCTAACCCAACCCAACATAACCTAACCTAACCCACCCCAAATTAACTCAACCCAATCTTAGCTACCTTAACCCAACCCAACCCAACTCATCCTAACCCAACCTAACCTAGCCCAACCCAATCTAACCCTACCTAACCTCACCAAACCCAACCCAACCAAACCTAACCCAACCTTACATAAGCTAACCTATTCCAACCCAACCCTTCCTTCCCAACCTAACCCAACCTATCCAATCCTAACCCAACCAAACCTAACGTAACCCAAACTTACCTAACCAAACCCAACCTAACCTAACCCAGACTAACCTAACCAAACCTAACCCAGTCTAACCCAAAACAACCTAACATTACCTAAATTAACCAAACCAAACCCAATCTTACCTAACAAAGCCTAACCTAACCAAACGCAACCCAACCTAACCAAACCAAACTCAACCTGACCTAACCGTACCTATCTTAGCCCAACCTAAATAACAAAACATAACCCAACCAAACCCAACCTAACCTAACTTCTCCCAACCCAACCCAGCCTGACATAACCTATTCCAAGCCAACCCCACCTTACATAACCTAACTGAACCCAAACTAACCTAACCTAACCCAACCCAACCTAACCCAAAGCTAATACAACGTTACCCAACCCAACCTAACCTAACCCAACCACCCCTAACGTAAATTAACGTTACCTATCCCAACCCAAACCAACTCAACCTGTCCGAACCTAACCCAAAGTTACCTAACCTAACCCAACCCAACCTAACCTAATTCAAGCAAACCCAACATAACCGACATTAACCTAACCCAACCCAAGTCAACCCAACCCAGCTCAGCCTCACCTAACCTAACCTAAATTAACCCAACCTAACCCAACCCAACCTAACCTAGCCCTAAACAACCAAACCTAACCTAACCCAACTTAACCTAACCTAACCCAACCCGACCCAAACTATGGTTATCTATCCCAAACCTACCTATCCCAACCTAACCTAACCCAGCCTAACGTATCCTAACAAAAACCAACCTAACATAAATTACCCTAACCCAACCCAGCCCATAGGGTAATTGGAGAGACATGGGAGAGGCCTTTGCCCTGCAGTGGGTGCAGTAAGGCTGATGATGATGATGATGATGAACCCAACCCAACCTAACCTAACCCAACCCAATCCAACCCAACTTAAACTAACCCAAATTAGCATAACCTAACCCAACACAACTTAATCTAACCTAACGCAACCCAACCTAGCTCAACACAACAAACTCAACACAACCCAACCCAATCCAACCAAATCTAACCTAATCTAACCTACCCAATCTAACCCAAACCAACTTAACCTTACCTAACCCAACCCAAAACAATGTAACCTACCCCAACCCCAATTAACCTAACCCAAACAACCTAACCCAACCCAACCTTACCTAACCTAACTGAACACAACTTAAACTTACCTAACCCAACCTAACCCATCACAACTTAAACTAACCTAACGCAGAAAAACCTAACCAAACCAAAAACCTAACCTAACCCATCCTAACCTAAACTAGCCGAAACTAACCTAAGCCTACCCAAGCTAATGCAACCTAACCCAACCAAACCTAATCCAACCTAACCCAACATAACCCAAACCAAAGTAACCTAACCTAACCCAACCCAACCTAACCTAATTCAAGCAAACCCAACCTAACCGACATTAACTTAACCCAACCCAAGTCAACCCAACCCAGCTCAGCCTCACCTAACCTAACCTAAATTAACCCAACCTAACCCAACCCAACCTAACCTAACCCTAAACAACCAAACCTAACCTAACCCAACTTAACCTAACCTAACCCAACCCGACCCAAACTATGCTTATCTATCCCAAACCTTCCTATCCCAACCTAACCTAACCCAGCCCAATGTATCCTAACAAAAACCAACCTAACATAAATTACCCTACCCAACCCAGCCCATAGGGTTAATTGGAGAGACATGGGAGAGGCCTTTGCCCTGCAGTGGGTGCAGTAAGGCAGATGATGATGATGAACCCAACCCAACCTAACCTAACCCAACTCAATCCAACCCAACTTAAACTAACCCAAATTAGCATAACCTAACCCAACACAACCTAATCTAACCTAACGCAACCCAACCTAGCCCAACACAACAAACCTAACACAACCCAACCCAATCCAACCAAACCTAACCTAATCTAACCTAACCCAATCTAACCCAAACCAACTTAACCTTACCTAACCCAACCCAAAACAACGTAACCTACCCCAACCCCAATTAACCTAACCCAAACAACCTAACCCAACCCAACATTACCTAACCTAACCGAACACAACTTAAACTTACCTAACCCAACCTAACCCATCACAACTTAAACTAACCTAACGCAGCAAAACCTAACCAAACCAAAAACCTAACCTAACCCATCCCAACCTAAACTAGCCGAAACTAACCTAAGCCTACCCAAGCTAATCCAACCTAACCCAACCAAACCTAATCCAACCTAACCCAACATAACCCAAACCAAAGTAACCTAACATAACCCAACCCAACCTAACCTAATTCAAGAAAACCCAACCTAACCGACATTAACCTAACACAACCCAAGTCAACCCAACCCAGCTATGCCTCACCTAACCTAACCTAAATTAACCCAACCTAACCCAACCTAACCTAACCCTAAACAACAAAACCTAACCTAACCCTAAACAACAAAACCTAACCTAACTCAACTTAACCTAACCTAACCCAACCCGACCCAAACTATCCTTATCTATCCCAAATCTACCTATCCCAACCTAACCGACATTAACCCAACACAACCCAACCCAACCTAACACAACCTAACCTAACCTTACATAACCCAACTCAACACAACCTAGCCTATCCTATCCCAACCCAACATTACCAAACCCATCACTACCCAAACCAACTCAACCTAACCGAACCTAACCCAAAGTTACCTAACCTAACCCAACCCAACTAACCTAACCCAAGCAAACCCAACCAAACCTACATTAATTTACCCCAACCCAAGTACACCCGACCAAACTCAACCTCACCTAACCTAACCTAACTTAACCCAACCTAACCCAATCCAACCTAACTTGACCCAACCCAACCAAACCTAACCTACCCCAACCCAAACTATCCTTACCTAACCCAAACCTACCTATCCCTACCTAACCTAACCCAGCCCAACCTATCCTAACCCTACCCAACCTTACATAAATTAACCTAACCCAACACAACCCAACCTAACCGAACCCAACTTAACCTAACCCAACCTAACATAACCAAATCGAGCCGAACCCAACCCAACCTAGCCTAATCCAAACCAACCTAACCCAACCTAACCTAACCTAACCCAACACAACTTAACCTTACCTAACCCAACACAACTTAACCTAACCTAACGCAACCCAACCTAGCCCAACACAACAAAACTAACACAACCCAACCTAATCCAACCAAACATAACCAAACCTAACCCAACATAACACCACACAACCCAGCAAAACCCAACCTAACCCAGCATAACCCAACCCAACCTAACCCAACCCAAGCCAACCCAACCTAACCTAACCCAGACTAACCTAACCAATCCTAACCCATCCTAACCCAACGTATCCCAACCCAACACAACTTAACCTTACCTACACCAACGTAATCCAACACAAATTACCCTAACCTAATGCAGCCCAACATAACCGAACACAACAAACCTAACCTACGCCATTCCAACCTAACCTAACCCAAAACAACCTAATCCAACCTAACCCAACCTAACAAAACCCAACACAAGCTCGCCTAACCTAACTTAACCCAACCTAACCTAACTTAACCCAACCCAACATAACCTAATCGAACCCAACCTAACCTTACCTAACATAACCCAACCCTTCTTATCCCAACATAACCCAACCTATTCTAACCCAACCAAACCTAACGTAACCTAACCTTACCTAACCCAACCCAAACCAACCAAACTTAACCCAACCCAGCCTAACCTAACCCAACCCAATCTAATCTAATCCCAACCCAACCTAACAAAACCATACTAACCTAACCCAACCCAAGCCAACCCAACCTAACCTAACCCAGACTAACCTAACCAAACCTAACCTAGCCTGACCCAACATAACCTAACGTTACCTAACTTAACCAAACCAAACCCAACCTTACCCAACAAAACATAACCTAACAAAGCATAACCCAACTCAAGCCAGCCTAACATAACCTATTCCAACCCAACCCCACCTTACATAACCTAACTGAACCCAAACTAACCTAACCTTACCCAACCAAACCTAATCCAAACCAACGCACCCTACCCCAACCTAATTCAACCTTACCTAACCCATCCTGACCAAACCCCACTACACCTATCGTAAATTTACCTTACCTAACACAACCCAAACCAACCCAACCTAACATAACCTTATATAACCCAACCCAACACAACCTAACCTAGCCTATCCTATCCCAACCCAAACCTACACTCAACCTAACCGAACCTAACCCAAAGTTACCTAACCTAACCCAACCCAACCTAACCTAATTCAGGCAAACCCAACCTAACCTACATTAAGCTAACCCAACCCAAGTCAACCCGACCAAACTCAGCCTCACCTAACCTAACCTAACTTAACCCAAACTAACCCAACACAACCTAACCTAACCCAAACCAATCAAACCTAACCTAACCTCACCCAACCCAACCCAAATTAACCTTACCTAACCCAAACCTCCCTAACCCATCCAAACCTAATCCAACCTAACCTAACCTAACTCAACTCAACCCAACCTAACCTAATCAACCTAACCCAACCCAACATAACCTAACCTAACCCAACCCAAATTTACTCAACCCAATCTTAGCTACCTTAACCTAACCCAACCCAACTCACCCTAACCCAACCTAACCTAGCCCAACCCAATCTAACCCTACCTAACCTCACCAAACCCAACCCAACCAAACCTAACCCAACCTTACATAAGCTAACCTATTCCAACCCAACCCTTCCTTCCCAACCTAACCCAACCTATCCTATCCTAACCCAACCAAACCTAACGTAACCCAAACTTACCTAACCAAACCCAACCTAACCTAACCCAGACTAACCTAACCAAACCTAACCCAGTCTAACCCAAAACAACCTAACATTACCTAAATTAACCAAACCAAACCCAATCTTACCTAACAAAGCCTAACCTAACCAAACGCAACCCAACCTAACCAAACCAAACTCAACCTGACCTAACCGTACCTATCTTAGCCCAACCTAACCTAACAAAACATAACCCAACCAAACCCAACCTAACCTAACTTATCCCAACCCAACCCAGCCTGACATAACCTATTCCAAGCCAACCCCACCTTACATAACCTAACTGAACCCAAACTAACCTAACCTAACCCAACCCAACCTAACCCAAAGCTAATACAACCTTACCCAACCCAACCTAACCTAACCCAACCACCCCTAACGTAAATTAACGTTACCTATCCCAACCCAAACCAACTCAACCTGTCCGAACCTAACCCAAAGTTACCTAACCTAACCCAACCCAACCTAACCTAATTCAAGCAAACCCAACCTAACCGACATTAACCTAACCCAACCCAAGTCAACCCAACCCAGCTCAGCCTCACCTAACTTAACCTAAATTAACCCAACCTAACCCAACCCAACCTAACCTAGCCCTAAACAACCAAACCTAACCTAACCCAACTTAACCTAACCAAACCCAACCCGACCCAAACTATGCTTATCTATCCCAAACCTACCTATCCCAACCTAACCTAACCCAGCCTAACGTATCCTAACAAAAACCAACCTAACATAAATTACCCTAACCCAACCCAGCCCATAGGTTTAATTGGAGAGACATGGGAGAGGCCTTTGCCCTGCAGTGGGTGCAGTAAGGCTGATGATGATGATGATGAACCCAACCCAACCTAACCTAACCCAACTCAATCCAACCCAACTTAAACTAACCCAAATTAGCATAACCTAACCCAACACAACTTAATCTAACCTAACGCAACCCAACCTAGCCCAACACAACAAACCTAACACAACCCAACCCAATCCAACCAAACCTAACCTAATCTAACCTAACCCAATCTAACCCAAACGAACTTAACCTTACCTAACCCAACCCAAAACAACGTAACCTACCCCAACCCCAATTAACCTAACCCAAACAACCTAACCCAACCCAACATTACCTAACCTAACCGAACACAACCTAAACTTACCTAACCCAACCTAACCCATCACAACTTAAACTAACCTAACGCAGCAAAACCTAACCAAACCAAAAACCTAACCTAACACATCCCAACCTAAACTAGCCGAAACTAACCTAAGCCTACCCAAGCTAATCCAACCTAACCCAACCAAACCTAATCCAACCTAACCCAACATAACCCAAACCAAAGTAACCTAACCTACCCCAACCCAACCTAACCTAATTCAAGAAAACCCAACCTAACCGACATTAACTCAACCCAACCCAAGTCAACCCAACCCAGCTATGCCTCACCTAACCTAACCTAAATTAACCCAACCTAACCCAACCCAACCTAACCTAACCCTAAACAACCAAACCTAACCTAACCCAACTTAACCTAACCTAACCCAACCCAAACTATCCTTATCTATCCCAAATCTACCTATCCCAACCTAACCGACATTAACCTAACACAACCCAAGCCGACCCAACCTAACCCAACCTAACCTAACCTTACATAACCCAACTCAACACAACCTAGCCTATCCTATCCCAACCCAACATTACCTAACCCATCACTACCCAAACCAACTCAACCTAACCGAACCTAACCCAAAGTTACCTAACCTAACCCAACCCAACTAACCTAACCCAAGCAAACCCAACCAAACCTACATTCATTTACACCAACCCAAGTCAACCCGACCCAACTCAACCTCACCTAACCTAACCTAACTTAACCCAACCTAACCCAATCCAACCTAACTTGACCCAACCCAACCAAACCTAACCTACCCCAACCCAAACTATCCTTACCTAACCCAAACCAACCTATCCCTACCTATCCTAACCCAGCCCAACCTATCCTAACCCTACCCAACCTTACATAAATTAACCTAACCCAACACAACCCAACCTAACCGAACCCAACTTAACCTAACCCAACCTAACATAACCAAATCGAGCCGAACCCAACCCAACCTAACCTAATCCAAACCAACCTAACCCAACCTAACCTAACCTAACCCAACACAACTTAACCTTACCTAACCCAACACAACTTAACCTAACCTAACGCAACCCAACCTAGCCCAACACAACAAAACTAACACAACCCAACCTAATCCAACAAACATAACCAAACCTAACCCAACATAACACCACACAACCCAGCATAACCCAACCAAACCCAACATAACCCAACCCAACCTAACCAAAACTAATTTAACCTAACCCAAACTAATCCAAACCAATGCAACCTAACCCAACCTAATCCAACCGAACGCAACATAACCTAACTGAACCTATCCCAACCCAACCCAACCTAATCCAACCCAGCCAAACCTAACCCAACCTAACCTAACCCAAAAAACCTAACATAAATTAACCTTACCTAACACAACCGAAAGCAACCCAACCTAAACCAACCTAACCTAACCCAACCCAACCTAACGTAACCCATTCCAACCGAATCCTACCTAACCCAACCCAACCCAAACCAACCTAACCTAACCCAAGCTAACCCAACCTAACCTAACCCAACCAAACTGAAATTAACCTAACCCAAACCAACCTAATCGAACGCAACCTTACCTAACAAAACACATCACCTTGCCTAACCCAACCTAACCCAACCTAACACCACTTAACCTAACCTAACGCAGCTAAACCTAACCAAACCCAAAAAACCAAACCTACCCCATCCCAACCCAACCTAACCGAAACCAACCTAAGCCTACCCAAGCTAATACAACATAACCCAACGAAACCTAACCTAACCCAACCTAAGCTAACCTAACCCAACATAACCCAATACAATATAACCTAAACTAATTTAATAGAACCCAACCTAACCTAACCTCACCCAACCCAACCCCAACTAACCTTACCTTACCGAAACCTCCATAAACCAACCAAACTTAATCCAACCCAACCTAACCTATACCAACCCAATCAAACGTAAATTAACCTTACCGAACTCAACCTAACCCAACCCAACCTAATGTAACTCAACCCAACCTAACCTTAATCTAACCTTACCTAACCCAACCCACACCAACGCAACCTAACACAACCCATAACAACGTAACCTAACCAAACCCAATCTAATCTAACCCAAACTAAACCCACCCAACCTAACCTAACATAACCCAACCTAACCTAACCCAACCCAAGCCAACCCAACCTAACCTAACCCAGACTAACCTAACCAATCCTAACCCATCCTAACCCAACGTATCCCAACCCAACACAACTTAACCTTACCTACACCAACGTAATCCAACACAAATTAACCTAACCTAATGCAGCCCAACATAACCGAACACAACAAACCTAACCTACGCCATTCCAACCTAACCTAACCCAAAACAACCTAATCCAACCTAACCCAACCTAACAAAACCCAACACAAGCTCGCCTAACCTAACTTAACCCAACCTAACCTAACTCAACCCAACGCAACCTAACCTAATCGAACCCAACCTAACCTTACCTAACATAACCCAACCCTTCTTATCCCAACATAACCCAACCTATTCTAACCCAACCAAACCTAACGTAACCTAACCTTACCTAACCCAACCCAAACAAACCAAACTTAACCCAACCCAGCCTAACCTAACCCAACCCAATCTAATCTAATCCCAACCCAACCTAACAAAACCATACTAACCTAACCCAACCCAAGCCAACCCAACCTAACCTAACCCAGACTAACCTAACCAAACCTAACCTAGCCTGACCCAACATAACCTAACGTTACCTAACTTAACCAAACCAAACCCAACCTTACCCAACAAAACATAACCTAACAAAGCATAACCCAACTCAAGCCAGCCTAACATAGCCTATTCCAACCCAACCCCACCTTACATAACCTAACTGAACCCAAACTAACCTAACCTTACCCAACCCAACCTAATCCAAACCAACGCACCCTACCCCAACCTAATTCAACCTTACTAACCCATCCTGACCAAACCCCACTACACCTATCGTAAATTTACCTTACCTAACACAACCCAAACCAACCCAACCTAACATAACCTTATATAACCCAACCCAACACAACCTAACCTAGCCTATCCTATCCCAACCAAAACCTACACTCAACCTAACCGAACCTAACCCAAAGTTACCTAACCTAACCCAACCCAACCTAACCTAATTCAGGCAAACCCAACCTAACCTACATTAAGCTAACCCAACCCAAGTCAACCCGACCAAACTCAGCCTCACCTAACCTAACCTAACTTAACCCAAACTAACCCAACACAACCTAACCTAACTCAACTCAACCCAACCTAACCTAATCAATCTAACCCAACCCAACATAACCTAACCTAACCCAACCCAAATTAACTCAACCCAATCTTAGCTACCTTAACCCAACCCAACCCAACTCATCCTAACCCAACCTAACCTAGCCCAACCCAATCTAACCCTACCTAACCTCACCAAACCCAACCCAACCAAACCTAACCCAACCTTACATAAGCTAACCTATTCCAACCCAACCCTTCCTTCCCAACCTAACCCAACCTATCCAATCCTAACCCAACCAAACCTAACGTAACCCAAACTTACCTAACCAAACCCAACCTAACCTAACCCAGACTAACCTAACCAAACCTAACCCAGTCTAACCCAAAACAACCTAACATTACCTAAATTAACCAAACCAAACCCAATCTTACCTAACAAAGCCTAACCTAACCAAACGCAACCCAACCTAACCAAACCAAACTCAACCTGACCTAACCGTACCTATCTTAGCCCAACCTAAATTAACAAAACATAACCCAACCAAACCCAACCTAACCTAACTTATCCCAACCCAACCCAGCCTGACAACCTATTCCAAGCCAACCCCACCTTACATAACCTAACTGAACCCAAACTAACCTAACCTAACCCAACCCAACCTAACCCAAAGCTAATACAACGTTACCCAACCCAACCTAACCTAACCCAACCACCCCTAACGTAAATTAACGTTACCTATCCCAACCCAAACCAACTCGACCTGTCCGAACCTAACCCAAAGTTACCTAACCTAACCCAACCCAACCTAACCTAATTCAAGCAAACCCAACATAACCGACATTAACCTAACCCAACCCAAGTCAACCCAACCCAGCTCAGCCTCACCTAACCTAACCTAAATTAATCCAACCTAACCCAACCCAACCTAACCTAGCCCTAAACAACCAAACCTAACCTAACCCAACTTAACCTAACCTAACCCAACCCGACCCAAACTATGGTTATCTATCCCAAACCTACCTATCCCAACCTAACCTAACCCAGCCTAACGTATCCTAACAAAAACCAACCTAACATAAATTACCCTAACCCAACCCAGCCCATAGGGTAATTGGAGAGACATGGGAGAGGCCTTTGCCCTGCAGTGGGTGCAGTAAGGCTGATGATGATGATGATGATGAACCCAACCCAACCTAACCTAACCCAACCCAATCCAACCCAACTTAAACTAACCCAAATTAGCATAACCTAACCCAACACAACTTAATCTAACCTAACGCAACCCAACCTAGCCCAACACAACAAACTCAACACAACCCAACCCAATCCAACCAAATCTAACCTAATCTAACCTAACCCAATCTAACCCAAACCTACTTAACCTTACCTAACCCAACCCAAAACAATGTAACCTACCCCAACCCCAATTAACCTAACCCAAACAACCTAACCCAACCCAACCTTACCTAACCTAACTGAACACAACTTAAACTTACCTAACCCAACCTAACCCATCACAACTTAAACTAACCTAACGCAGAAAAACCTAACCAAACCAAAAACCTAACCTAACCCATCCTAACCTAAACTAGCCGAAACTAACCTAAGCCTACCCAAGCTAATCCAACCTAACCCAACCAAACCTAATCCAACCTAACCCAACATAACCCAAACCAAAGTAACCTAACCTAACCCAACCCAACCTAACCTAATTCAAGCAAACCCAACCTAACCGACATTAACTTAACCCAACCCAAGTCAACCCAACCCAGCTCAGCCTCACCTAACCTAACCTAAATTAACCCAACCTAACCCAACCCAACCTAACCTAACCCTAAACAACCAAACCTAACCTAACCCAACTTAACCTAACCTAACCCAACCCGACCCAAACTATGCTTATCTATCCCAAACCTTCCTATCCCAACCTAACCTAACCCAGCCCAATGTATCCTAACAAAAACCAACCTAACATAAATTACCCTAACCCAACCCAGCCCATAGGGTTAATTGGAGAGACATGGGAGAGGCCTTTGCCCTGCAGTGGGTGCAGTAAGGCAGATGATGATGATGAACCCAACCCAACCTAACCTAACCCAACTCAATCCAACCCAACTTAAACTAACCCAAATTAGCATAACCTAACCCAACACAACCTAATCTAACCTAACGCAACCCAACCTAGCCCAACACAACAAACCTAACACAACCCAACCCAATCCAACCAAACCTAACCTAATCTAACCTAACCCAATCTAACCCAAACCAACTTAACCTTACCTAACCCAACCCAAAACAACGTAACCTACCCCAACCCCAATTAACCTAACCCAACATTACCTAACCTAACCGAACACAACTTAAACTTACCTAACCCAACCTAACCCATCACAACTTAAACTAACCTAACGCAGCAAAACCTAACCAAACCAAAAACCTAACCTAACCCATCCCAACCTAAACTAGCCGAAACTAACCTAAGCCTACCCAAGCTAATCCAACCTAACCCAACCAAACCTAATCCAACCTAACCCAACATAACCCAAACCAAAGTAACCTAACATAACCCAACCCAACCTAACCTAATTCAAGAAAACCCAACCTAACCGACATTAACCTAACACAACCCAAGTCAACCCAACCCAGCTATGCCTCACCTAACCTAACCTAAATTAACCCAACCTAACCCAACCTAACCTAACCCTAAACAACAAAACCTAACCTAACCCTAAACAACAAAACCTAACCTAACCCAACTTAACCTAACCTAACCCAACCCGACCCAAACTATCCTTATCTATCCCAAATCTACCTATCCCAACCTAACCGACATTAACCCAACACAACCCAAGCCAACCTAACCTAACCTTACATAACCCAACTCAACACAACCTAGCCTATCCTATCCCAACCCAACATTACCAAACCCATCACTACCCAAACCAACTCAACCTAACCGAACCTAACCCAAAGTTACCTAACCTAACCCAACCCAGCTAACCTAACCCAAGCAAACCCAACCAAACCTACATAATTTACCCCAACCCAAGTACACCCGACCAAACTCAACCTCACCTAACCTAACCTAACTTAACCCAACCTAACCCAATCCAACCTAACTTGACCCAACCCAACCAAACCTAACCTACCCCAACCCAAACTATCCTTACCTAACCCAAACCTACCTATCCCTACCTAACCTAACCCAGCCCAACCTATCCTAACCCTACCCAACCTTACATAAATTAACCTAACCCAACACAACCCAATCTAACCGAACCCAACTTAACCTAACCCAACCTAACATAACCAAATCGAGCCGAACCCAACCCAACCTAGCCTAATCCAAACCAACCTAACCCAACCTAGCCTAACCTAACCCAACACAACTTAACCTTACCTAACCCAACACAACTTAACCTAACCTAACGCAACCCAATCTAGCCCAACACAACAAAACTAACACAACCCAACCTAATCCAACCAAACATAACCAAACCTAACCCAACATAACACCACACAACCCAGCATAACCCAACCTAACCCAGCATAACCCAACCCAACCTAACCCAACCCAAGCCAACCCAACCTAACCTAACCCAGACTAACCTAACCAATCCTAACCCATCCTAACCCAACGTATCCCAACCCAACACAACTTAACCTTACCTACACCAACGTAATCCAACACAAATTACCCTAACCTAATGCAGCCCAACATAACCGAACACAACAAACCTAACCTACGCCATTCCAACCTAACCTAACCCAATCAACCTAATCCAACCTAACCCAACCTAACAAAACCCAACACAAGCTCGCCTAACCTAACTTAACCCAACCTAACCTAACTCAACCCAACCCAACCTAACCTAATCGAACCCAACCTAACCTTACCTAACATAACCCAACCCTTCTTATCCCAACATAACCCAACCTATTCTAACCCAACCAAACCTAACGTAACCTAACCTTACCTAACCCAACCCAAACCAACCAAACTTAACCCAACCCAGCCTAACCTAACCCAACCCAATCTAATCTAATCCCAACCCAACCTAACAAAACCATACTAACCTAACCCAACCCAAGCCAACCCAACCTAACCTAACCCAGACTAACCTAACCAAACCTAACCTAGCCTGACCCAACATAACCTAACGTTACCTAACTTAACCAAACCAAACCCAACCTTACCCAACAAAACATAACCTAACAAAGCATAACCCAACTCAAGCCAGCCTAACATAACCTATTCCAACCCAACCCCACCTTACATAACCTAACTGAACCCAAACTAACCTAACCTTACCCAACCAAACCTAATCCAAACCAACGCACCCTACCGCAACCTAATTCAACCTTACCTAACCCATCCTGACCAAACCCCACTACACCTATCGTAAATTTACCTTACCTAACACAACCCAAACCAACCCAACCTAACATAACCCTATATAACCCAACCCAACACAACCTAACCTAGCCTATCCTATCCCAACCCAAACCTACACTCAACCTAACCGAACCTAACCCAAAGTTACCTAACCTAACCCAACCCAACCTAACCTAATTCAGGCAAACCCAACCTAACCTACATTAAGCTAACCCAACCCAAGTCAACCCGACCAAACTCAGCCTCACCTAACCTAACCTAACTTAACCCAAACTAACCCAACACAACCTAACCTAACCCAAACCAATCAAACCTAACCTAACCTCACCCAACCCAACCCAAATTAACCTTACCTAACCCAAACCTCCCTAAACCATCCAAACCTAATCCAACCTAACCTAACCTAACTCAACTCAACCCAACCTAACCTAATCAACCTAACCCAACCCAACATAACCTAACCTAACCCAACCCAAATTAACTCAACCCAATCTTAGCTACCTTAACCTAACCCAACCCAACTCACCCTAACCCAACCTAACCTAGCCCAACCCAATCTAACCCTACCTAACCTCACCAAACCCAACCCAACCAAACCTAACCCAACCTTACATAAGCTAACCTATTCCAACCCAACCCTTCCTTCCCAACCTAACCCAACCTATCCTATCCTAACCCAACCAAACCTAACGTAACCCAAACTTACCTAACCAAACCCAACCCAGCCTAACCCAGACTAACCTAACCAAACCTAACCCAGTCTAACCCAAAACAACCTAACATTACCTAAATTAACCAAACCAAACCCAATCTTACCTAACAAAGCCTAACCTAACCAAACGCAACCCAACCTAACCAAACCAAACTCAACCTGACCTAACCGTACCTATCTTAGCCCAACCTAACCTAACAAAACATAACCCAACCAAACCCAACCTAACCTAACTTATCCCAACCCAACCCAGCCTGACATAACCTATTCCAAGCCAACCCCACCTTACATAACCTAACTGAACCCAAACTAACCTAACCTAACCCAACCCAACCTAACCCAAAGCTAATACAACCTTACCCAACCCAACCTAACCTAACCCAACCACCTCTAACGTAAATTAACGTTACCTATCCCAACCCAAACCAACTCAACCTGTCCGAACCTAACCCAAAGTTACCTAACCTAACCCAACCCAACCTAACCTAATTCAAGCAAACCCAACCTAACCGACATTAACCTAACCCAACCCAAGTCAACCCAACCCAGCTCAGCCTCACCTAACCTAACCTAAATTAACCCAACCTAACCCAACCCAACCTAACCTAGCCCTAAACAACCAAACCTAACCTAACCCAACTTAACCTAACCAAACCCAACCCGACCCAAACTATGCTTATCTATCCCAAACCTACCTATCCCAACCTAACCTAACCCAGCCTAACGTATCCTAACAAAAACCAACCTAACATAAATTACCCTAACCCAACCCAGCCCATAGGTTTAATTGGAGAGACATGGGAGAGGCCTTTGCCCTGCAGTGGGTGCAGTAAGGCTGATGATGATGATGATGAACCCAACCCAACCTAACCTAACCCAACCCAATCCAACCCAACCTAAACTAACCCAAATTAGCATAACCTAACCCAACACAACTTAATCTAACCTAACGCAACCCAACCTAGCCCAACACAACAAACCTAACACAACCCAACCCAATCCAACCAAACCTAACCTAATCTAACCTAACCCAATCTAACCCAAACCAACTTAACCTTACCTAACCCAACCCAAAACAATGTAACCTACCCCAACCCCAATTAACCTAACCCAAACAACCTAACCCAACCCAACCTTACCTAACCTAACCGAACACAACTTAAACTTACCTAACCCAACCTAACCCATCACAACTTAAACTAACCTAACGCAGCAAAACCTAACCAAACCAAAAACCTAACCTAACACATCCCAACCTAAACTAGCCGAAACTAACCTAAGCCTACCCAAGCTAATCCAACCTAACCCAACCAAACCTAATCCAACCTAACCCAACATAACCCAAACCAAAGTAACCTTACCTACCCCAACCCAACCTAACCTAATTCAAGAAAACCCAACCTAACCGACATTAACTCAACCCAACCCAAGTCAACCCAACCCAGCTATGCCTCACCTAACCTAACCTAAATTAACCCAACCTAACCCAACCCAACCTAACCTAACCCTAAACAACCAAACCTAACCTAACCCAACTTAACCTAACCTAACCCAACCCAAACTATCCTTATCTATCCCAAATCTACCTATCCCAACCTAACCGACATTAACCTAACACAACCCAAGCCGACCCAACCTAACCCAGCCTAACCTAACCTTACATAACCCAACTCAACACAACCTAGCCTATCCTA
Organism: Amblyomma americanum; assembly: GCF_052857255.1. Lineage (NCBI taxonomy): Eukaryota > Metazoa > Arthropoda > Arachnida > Ixodida > Ixodidae > Amblyomma > Amblyomma americanum. The sequence goes on along the minus strand of NC_135497.1, from coordinate 389,848,309 downwards.
TCCCAACCCAACATTACCTAACCCATCACTACCCAAACCAACTCAACCTAACCGAACCTAACCCAAAGTTACCTAACCTAACCCAACCCAACTAACCTAACCCAAGCAAACCCAACCAAACCTACATTCATTTACACCAACCCAAGTCAACCCGACCCAACTCAACCTCACCTAACCTAACCTAACTTAACCCAACCTAACCCAATCCAACCTAACTTGACCCAACCCAACCAAACCTAACCTACCCCAACCCAAACTATCCTTACCTAACCCAAACCAACCTATCCCTACCTATCCTAACCCAGCCCAACCTATCCTAACCCTACCCAACCTTACATAAATTAACCTAACCCAACACAACCCAACCTAACCGAACCCAACTTAACCTAACCCAACCTAACATAACCAAATCGAGCCGAACCCAACCCAACCTAACCTAATCCAAACCAACCTAACCCAACCTAACCTAACCTAACCCAACACAACTTAACCTTACCTAACCCAACACAACTTAACCTAACCTAACGCAACCCAACCTAGCCCAACACAACAAAACTAACACAACCCAACCTAATCCAACAAACATAACCAAACCTAACCCAACATAACACCACACAACCCAGCATAACCCAACCTAACCCAACATAACCCAACCCAACCTAACCAAAACTAATTTAACCTAACCCAAACTAATCCAAACCAATGCAACCTAACCCAACCTAATCCAACCGAACGCAACATAACCTAACTGAACCTATCCCAACCCAACCCAACCTAATCCAACCCAGCCAAACCTAACCCAACCTAACCTAACCCAAAAAACCTAACATAAATTAACCTTACCTAACACAACCGAAAGCAACCCAACCTAAACCAACCTAACCTAACCCAACCCAACCTAACGTAACCCATTCCAACCGAATCCTACCTAACCCAACCCAACCCAAACCAACCTAACCTAACCCAAGCTAACCCAACCTAACCTAACCCAACCAAACTGAAATTAACCTAACCCAAACCAACCTAATCGAACGCAACCTTACCTAACAAAACACATCACCTTGCCTAACCCAACCTAACCCAACCTAACACCACTTAACCTAACCTAACGCAGCTAAACCTAACCAAACCCAAAAAACCAAACCTACCCCATCCCAACCCAACCTAACCGAAACCAACCTAAGCCTACCCAAGCTAATACAACATAACCCAACGAAACCTAACCTAACCCAACCTAAGCTAACCTAACCCAACATAACCCAATACAATATAACCTAAACTAATTTAATCGAACCCAACCTAACCTAACCTCACCCAACCCAACCCCAACTAACCTTACCTTACCGAAACCTCCATAAACCAACCCAACTTAATCCAACCCAACCTAACCTATACCAACCCAATCAAACGTAAATTAACCTTACCGAACTCAACCTAACCCAACCCAACCTAATGTAACTCAACCCAACCTAACCTTAATCTAACCTTACCTAACCCAACCCACACCAACGCAACCTAACACAACCCATAACAACGTAACCTAACCAAACCCAATCTAATCTAACCCAAACTAAACCCACCCAACCTAACCTAACATAACCCAACCTAACCTAACCCAACCCAAGCCAACCCAACCTAACCTAACCCAGACTAACCTAACCAATCCTAACCCATCCTAACCCAACGTATCCCAACCCAACACAACTTAACCTTACCTACACCAACGTAATCCAACACAAATTAACCTAACCTAATGCAGCCCAACATAACCGAACACAACAAACCTAACCTACGCCATTCCAACCTAACCTAACCCAAAACAACCTAATCCAACCTAACCCAACCTAACAAAACCCAACACAAGCTCGCCTAACCTAACTTAACCCAACCTAACCTAACTCAACCCAGCGCAACCTAACCTAATCGAACCCAACCTAACCTTACCTAACATAACCCAACCCTTCTTATCCCAACATAACCCAACCTATTCTAACCCAACCAAACCTAACGTAACCTAACCTTACCTAACCCAACCCAAACAAACCAAACTTAACCCAACCCAGCCTAACCTAACCCAACCCAATCTAATCTAATCCCAACCCAACCTAACAAAACCATACTAACCTAACCAAACCCAAGCCAACCCAACCTAACCTAACCCAGACTAACCTAACCAAACCTAACCTAGCCTGACCCAACATAACCTAACGTTACCTAACTTAACCAAACCAAACCCAACCTTACCCAACAAAACATAACATAACAAAGCATAACCCAACTCAAGCCAGCCTAACATAACCTATTCCAACCCAACCCCACCTTACATAACCTAACTGAACCCAAACTAACCTAACCTTACCCAACCAAACCTAATCCAAACCAACGCACCCTACCGCAACCTAATTCAACCTTACCTAACCCATCCTGACCAAACCCCACTACACCTATCGTAAATTTACCTTACCTAACACAACCCAAACCAACCCAACCTAACATAACCCTATATAACCCAACCCAACACAACCTAACCTAGCCTATCCTATCCCAACCCAAACCTACACTCAACCTAACCGAACCTAACCCAAAGTTACCTAACCTAACCCAACCCAACCTAACCTAATTCAGGCAAACCCAACCTAACCTACATTAAGCTAACCCAACCCAAGTCAACCCGACCAAACTCAGCCTCACCTAACCTAACCTAACTTAACCCAAACTAACCCAACACAACCTAACCTAACCCAAACCAATCAAACCTAACCTAACCTCACCCAACCCAACCCAAATTAACCTTACCTAACCCAAACCTCCCTAAACCATCCAAACCTAATCCAACCTAACCTAACCTAACTCAACTCAACCCAACCTAACCTAATCAACCTAACCCAACCCAACATAACCTAACCTAACCCAACCCAAATTAACTCAACCCAATCTTAGCTACCTTAACCTAACCCAACCCAACTCACCCTAACCCAACCTAACCTAGCCCAACCCAATCTAACCCTACCTAACCTCACCAAACCCAACCCAACCAAACCTAACCCAACCTTACATAAGCTAACCTATTCCAACCCAACCCTTCCTTCCCAACCTAACCCAACCTATCCTATCCTAACCCAACCAAACCTAACGTAACCCAAACTTACCTAACCAAACCCAACCCAGCCTAACCCAGACTAACCTAACCAAACCTAACCCAGTCTAACCCAAAACAACCTAACATTACCTAAATTAACCAAACCAAACCCAATCTTACCTAACAAAGCCTAACCTAACCAAACGCAACCCAACCTAACCAAACCAAACTCAACCTGACCTAACCGTACCTATCTTAGCCCAACCTAACCTAACAAAACATAACCCAACCAAACCCAACCTAACCTAACTTATCCCAACCCAACCCAGCCTGACATAACCTATTCCAAGCCAACCCCACCTTACATAACCTAACTGAACCCAAACTAACCTAACCTAACCCAACCCAACCTAACCCAAAGCTAATACAACCTTACCCAACCCAACCTAACCTAACCCAACCACCTCTAACGTAAATTAACGTTACCTATCCCAACCCAAACCAACTCAACCTGTCCGAACCTAACCCAAAGTTACCTAACCTAACCCAACCCAACCTAACCTAATTCAAGCAAACCCAACCTAACCGACATTAACCTAACCCAACCCAAGTCAACCCAACCCAGCTCAGCCTCACCTAACCTAACCTAAATTAACCCAACCTAACCCAACCCAACCTAACCTAGCCCTAAACAACCAAACCTAACCTAACCCAACTTAACCTAACCAAACCCAACCCGACCCAAACTATGCTTATCTATCCCAAACCTACCTATCCCAACCTAACCTAACCCAGCCTAACGTATCCTAACAAAAACCAACCTAACATAAATTACCCTAACCCAACCCAGCCCATAGGTTTAATTGGAGAGACATGGGAGAGGCCTTTGCCCTGCAGTGGGTGCAGTAAGGCTGATGATGATGATGATGAACCCAACCCAACCTAACCTAACCCAACCCAATCCAACCCAACCTAAACTAACCCAAATTAGCATAACCTAACCCAACACAACTTAATCTAACCTAACGCAACCCAACCTAGCCCAACACAACAAACCTAACACAACCCAACCCAATCCAACCAAACCTAACCTAATCTAACCTAACCCAATCTAACCCAAACCAACTTAACCTTACCTAACCCAACCCAAAACAATGTAACCTACCCCAACCCCAATTAACCTAACCCAAACAACCTAACCCAACCCAACCTTACCTAACCTAACCGAACACAACTTAAACTTACCTAACCCAACCTAACCCATCACAACTTAAACTAACCTAACGCAGCAAAACCTAACCAAACCAAAAACCTAACCTAACACATCCCAACCTAAACTAGCCGAAACTAACCTAAGCCTACCCAAGCTAATCCAACCTAACCCAACCAAACCTAATCCAACCTAACCCAACATAACCCAAACCAAAGTAACCTTACCTACCCCAACCCAACCTAACCTAATTCAAGAAAACCCAACCTAACCGACATTAACTCAACCCAACCCAAGTCAACCCAACCCAGCTATGCCTCACCTAACCTAACCTAAATTAACCCAACCTAACCCAACCCAACCTAACCTAACCCTAAACAACCAAACCTAACCTAACCCAACTTAACCTAACCTAACCCAACCCAAACTATCCTTATCTATCCCAAATCTACCTATCCCAACCTAACCGACATTAACCTAACACAACCCAAGCCGACCCAACCTAACCCAGCCTAACCTAACCTTACATAACCCAACTCAACACAACCTAGCCTATCCTATCCCAACCCAACATTACCTAACCCATCACTACCCAAACCAACTCAACCTAACCGAACCTAACCCAAAGTTACCTAACCTAACCCAACCCAACTAACCTAACCCAAGCAAACCCAACCAAACCTACATTCATTTACACCAACCCAAGTCAACCCGACCCAACTCAACCTCACCTAACCTAACCTAACTTAACCCAACCTAACCCAATCCAACCTAACTTGACCCAACCCAACCAAACCTAACCTACCCCAACCCAAACTATCCTTACCTAACCCAAACCAACCTATCCCTACCTATCCTAACCCAGCCCAACCTATCCTAACCCTACCCAACCTTACATAAATTAACCTAACCCAACACAACCCAACCTAACCGAACCCAACTTAACCTAACCCAACCTAACATAACCAAATCGAGCCGAACCCAACCCAACCTAACCTAATCCAAACCAACCTAACCCAACCTAACCTAACCTAACCCAACACAACTTAACCTTACCTAACCCAACACAACTTAACCTAACCTAACGCAACCCAACCTAGCCCAACACAACAAAACTAACACAACCCAACCTAATCCAACAAACATAACCAAACCTAACCCAACATAACACCACACAACCCAGCATAACCCAACCTAACCCAACATAACCCAACCCAACCTAACCAAAACTAATTTAACCTAACCCAAACTAATCCAAACCAATGCAACCTAACCCAACCTAATCCAACCGAACGCAACATAACCTAACTGAACCTATCCCAACCCAACCCAACCTAATCCAACCCAGCCAAACCTAACCCAACCTAACCTAACCCAAAAAACCTAACATAAATTAACCTTACCTAACACAACCGAAAGCAACCCAACCTAAACCAACCTAACCTAACCCAACCCAACCTAACGTAACCCATTCCAACCGAATCCTACCTAACCCAACCCAACCCAAACCAACCTAACCTAACCCAAGCTAACCCAACCTAACCTAACCCAACCAAACTGAAATTAACCTAACCCAAACCAACCTAATCGAACGCAACCTTACCTAACAAAACACATCACCTTGCCTAACCCAACCTAACCCAACCTAACACCACTTAACCTAACCTAACGCAGCTAAACCTAACCAAACCCAAAAAACCAAACCTACCCCATCCCAACCCAACCTAACCGAAACCAACCTAAGCCTACCCAAGCTAATACAACATAACCCAACGAAACCTAACCTAACCCAACCTAAGCTAACCTAACCCAACATAACCCAATACAATATAACCTAAACTAATTTAATCGAACCCAACCTAACCTAACCTCACCCAACCCAACCCCAACTAACCTTACCTTACCGAAACCTCCATAAACCAACCCAACTTAATCCAACCCAACCTAACCTATACCAACCCAATCAAACGTAAATTAACCTTACCGAACTCAACCTAACCCAACCCAACCTAATGTAACTCAACCCAACCTAACCTTAATCTAACCTTACCTAACCCAACCCACACCAACGCAACCTAACACAACCCATAACAACGTAACCTAACCAAACCCAATCTAATCTAACCCAAACTAAACCCACCCAACCTAACCTAACATAACCCAACCTAACCTAACCCAACCCAAGCCAACCCAACCTAACCTAACCCAGACTAACCTAACCAATCCTAACCCATCCTAACCCAACGTATCCCAACCCAACACAACTTAACCTTACCTACACCAACGTAATCCAACACAAATTAACCTAACCTAATGCAGCCCAACATAACCGAACACAACAAACCTAACCTACGCCATTCCAACCTAACCTAACCCAAAACAACCTAATCCAACCTAACCCAACCTAACAAAACCCAACACAAGCTCGCCTAACCTAACTTAACCCAACCTAACCTAACTCAACCCAGCGCAACCTAACCTAATCGAACCCAACCTAACCTTACCTAACATAACCCAACCCTTCTTATCCCAACATAACCCAACCTATTCTAACCCAACCAAACCTAACGTAACCTAACCTTACCTAACCCAACCCAAACAAACCAAACTTAACCCAACCCAGCCTAACCTAACCCAACCCAATCTAATCTAATCCCAACCCAACCTAACAAAACCATACTAACCTAACCAAACCCAAGCCAACCCAACCTAACCTAACCCAGACTAACCTAACCAAACCTAACCTAGCCTGACCCAACATAACCTAACGTTACCTAACTTAACCAAACCAAACCCAACCTTACCCAACAAAACATAACATAACAAAGCATAACCCAACTCAAGCCAGCCTAACATAACCTATTCCAACCCAACCCCACCTTACATAACCTAACTGAACACAAACTAACCTAACCTTACCCAACCCAACCTAATCCAAACCAACGCACCCTACCCCAACCTAATTCAACCTTACTAACCCATCCTGACCAAACCCCACTACACCTATCGTAAATTTACCTTACCTAACACAACCCAAACCAACCCAACCTAACATAACCTTATATAACCCAACCCAACACAACCTAACCTAGCCTATCCTATCCCAACCAAAACCTACACTCAACCTAACCGAACCTAACCCAAAGTTACCTAACCTAACCCAACCCAACCTAACCTAATTCAGGCAAACCCAACCTAACCTACATTAGGCTAACCCAACCCAAGTCAACCCGACCAAACTCAGCCTCACCTAACCTAACCTAACTTAACCCAAACTAACCCAACACAACCTAACCTAACTCAACTCAACCCAACCTAACCTAATCAACCTAACCCAACCCAACATAAGCTAACCTAACCCAACCCAAATTAACTCAACCCAATCTTAGCTACCTTAACCCAACCCAACCCAACTCATCCTAACCCAACCTAACCTAGCCCAACCCAATCTAACCCTACCTAACCTCACCAAACCCAACCAAACCAAACCTAACCCAACCTTACATAAGCTAACCTATTCCAACCCAACCCTTCCTTCCCAACCTAACCCAACCTATCCAATCCTAACCCAACCAAACCTAACGTAACCCAAACACACCTAACCAAACCCAACCTAACCTAACCCAGACTAACCTAACCAAACCTAACCCAGTCTAACCCAAAACAACCTAACATTACCTAAATTAACCAAACCAAACCCAATCTTACCTAACAAAGCCTAACCTAACCAAACGCAACCCAACCTAACCAAACCAAACTCAACCTGACCTAACCGTACCTATCTTAGCCCAACCTAAATTAACAAAACATAACCCAACCAAACCCAACCTAACCTAACTTATCCCAACCCAACCCAGCCTGACATAACCTATTCCAAGCCAACCCCACCTTACATAACCTAACTGAACCCAAACTAACCTAACCTAACCCAACCCAACCTAACCCAAAGCTAATACAACGTTACCCAACCCAACCTAACCTAACCCAACCACCCCTAACGTAAATTAACGTTACCTATCCCAACCCAAACCAACTCAACCTGTCCGAACCTAACCCAAAGTTACCTAACCTAACCCAACCCAACCTAACCTAATTCAAGGAAACCCAACATAACCGACATTAACCTAACCCAACCCAAGTCAACCCAACCCAGCTCAGCCTCACCTAACCTAACCTAAATTAACCCAACCTAACCCAACCCAACCTAACCTAGCCCTAAACAACCAAACCTAACCTAACCCAACTTAACCTAACCTAACCCAACCCGACCCAAACTATGGTTATCTATCCCAAACCTACCTATCCCAACCTAACCTAACCCAGCCTAACGTATCCTAACAAAAACCAACCTAACATAAATTACCCTAACCCAACCCAGCCCATAGGGTAATTGGAGAGACATGGGAGAGGCCTTTGCCCTGCAGTGGGTGCAGTAAGGCTGATGATGATGATGATGATGAACCCAACCCAACCTAACCTAACCCAACCCAATCCAACCCAACTTAAACTAACCCAAATTAGCATAACCTAACCCAAAACAACTTAATCTAACCTAACGCAACCCAACCTAGCCCAACACAACAAACTCAACACAACCCAACCCAATCCAACCAAATCTAACCTAATCTAACCTAACCCAATCTAACCCAAACCAACTTAACCTTACCTAAACCAACCCAAAACAATGTAACCTACCCCAACCCCAATTAACCTAACCCAAACAACCTAACCCAACCCAACCTTACCTAACCTAACTGAACACAACTTAAACTTACCTAACCCAACCTAACCCATCACAACTTAAACTAACCTAACGCAGAAAAACCTAACCAAACCAAAAACCTAACCTAACCCATCCTAACCTAAACTAGCCGAAACTAACCTAAGCCTACCCAAGCTAATCCAACCTAAACCAACCAAACCTAATCCAACCTAACCCAACATAACCCAAACCAAAGTAACCTAACCTAACCCAACCCAACCTAACCTAATTCAAGCAAACCCAACCTAACCGACATTAACTTAACCCAACCCAAGTCAACCCAACCCAGCTCAGCCTCACCTAACCTAACCTAAATTAACCCAACCTAACCCAACCCAACCTAACCTAACCCTAAACAACCAAACCTAACCTAACCCAACTTAACCTAACCTAACCCAACCCGACCCAAACTATGCTTATCTATCCCAAACCTTCCTATCCCAACCTAACCTAACCCAGCCCAATGTATCCTAACAAAAACCAACCTAACATAAATTACCCTAACCCAACCCAGCCCATAGGGTTAATTGGAGAGACATGGGAGAGGCCTTTGCCCTGCAGTGGGTGCAGTAAGGCAGATGATGATGATGAACCCAACCCAACCTAACCTAACCCAACTCAATCCAACCCAACTTAAACTAACCCAAATTAGCATAACCTAACCCAACACAACTTAATCTAACCTAACGCAACCCAACCTAGCCCAACACAACAAACCTAACACAACCCAACCCAATCCAACCAAACCTAACCTAATCTAACCTAACCCAATCTAACCCAAACCAACTTAACCTTACCTAACCCAACCCAAAACAACGTAACCTACCCCAACCCCAATTAACCTAACCCAAACAACCTAACCCAACCCAACATTACCTAACCTAACCGAACACAACTTAAACTTACCTAACCCAACCTAACCCATCACAACTTAAACTAACCTAACGCAGCAAAACCTAACCAAACCAAAAACCTAACCTAACCCATCCCAACCTAAACTAGCCGAAACTAACCTAAGCCTACCCAAGCTAATCCAACCTAACCCAACCAAACCTAATCCAACCTAACCCAACATAACCCAAACCAAAGTAACCTAACATAACCCAACCCAACCTAACCTAATTCAAGAAAACCCAACCTAACCGACATTAACCTAACCCAACCCAAGTCAACCCAACCCAGCTATGCCTCACCTAACCTAACCTAAATTAACCCAACCTAACCCAACCTAACCTAACCCTAAACAACAAAACCTAACCTAACCCTAAACAACAAAACCTAACCTAACCCAACTTAACCTAACCTAACCCAACCCGACCCAAACTATCCTTATCTATCCCAAATCTACCTATCCCAACCTAACCGACATTAACCCAACACAACCCAAGCCAACCCAACCTAACACAACCTAACCTAACCTTACATAACCCAACTCAACACAACCTAGCCTATCCTATCCCAACCCAACATTACCTAACCCATCACTACCCAAACCAACTCAACCTAACCGAACCTAACCCAAAGTTACCTAACCTAACCCAACCCAACTAACCTAACCCAAGCAAACCCAACCAAACCTACATTAATTTACCCCAACCCAAGTACACCCGACCAAACTCAACCTCACCTAACCTAACCTAACTTAACCCAACCTAACCCAATCCAACCTAACTTGACCCAACCCAACCAAACCTAACCTACCCCAACCCAAACTATCCTTACCTAACCCAAACCTACCGATCCCTACCTAACCTAACCCAGCCCAACCTATCCTAACCCTACCCAACCTTACATAAATTAACCTAACCCAACACAACCAAACCTAACCGAACCCAACTTAACCTAACCCAACCTAACATAACCAAATCGAGCCGAACCCAACCCAACCTAGCCTAATTTAAACCAACCTAACCCAACCTAACCTAACCTAACCCAACACAACTTAACCTTACCTAACCCAACACAACTTAACCTAACCTAACGCAACCCAACCTAGCCCAACACAACAAAACTAACACAACCCAACCTAATCCAACCAAACATAACCAAACCTAACCCAACATAACACCACACAACCCAGCATAACCCAACCTAACCCAGCATAACCCAACCCAACCTAACCCAACCCAAGCCAACCCAACCTAACCAATCCTAACCCATCCTAACCCAACGTATCCCAACCCAACACAACTTAACCTTACCTACACCAACGTAATCCAACACAAATTACCCTAACCTAATGCAGCCCAACATAACCGAACACAACAAACCTAACCTACGCCATTCCAACCTAACCTAACCCAAAACAACCTAATCCAACCTAACCCAACCTAACAAAACCCAACACAAGCTCGCCTAACCTAACTTAACCCAACCTAACCTAACTCAACCCAACCCAACCTAACCTAATCGAACCCAACCTAACCTTACCTAACATAACCCAACCCTTCTTATCCCAACATAACCCAACCTATTCTAACCCAACCAAACCTAACGTAACCTAACCTTACCCCTCCCAACCCAAACCAACCAAACTTAACCCAACCCAGCCTAACCTAACCCAACCCAATCTAATCTAATCCCAACCCAACCTAACAAAACCATACTAACCTAACCCAACCCAAGCCAACCCAACCTAACCTAACCCAGACTAACCTAACCAAACCTAACCTAGCCTGACCCAACATAACCTAACGTTACCTAACTTAACCAAACCAAACCCAACCTTACCCAACAAAACATAACCTAACAAAGCATAACCCAACTCAAGCCAGCCTAACATAACCTATTCCAACCCAACCCCACCTTACATAACCTAACTGAACCCAAACTAACCTAACCTTACCCAACCAAACCTAATCCAAACCAACGCACCCTACCCCAACCTAATTCAACCTTACCTAACCCATCCTGACCAAACCCCACTACACCTATCGTAAATTTACCTTACCTAACACAACCCAAACCAACCCAACCTAACATAACCTTATATAACCCAACCCAACACAACCTAACCTAGCCTATCCTATCCCAACCCAAACCTACACTCAACCTAACCGAACCTAACCCAAAGTTACCTAACCTAACCCAACCCAACCTAACCTAATTCAGGCAAACCCAACCTAACCTACATTAAGCTAACCCAACCCAAGTCAAACCGACCAAACTCAGCCTCACCTAACCTAACCTAACTTAACCCAAACTAACCCAACACAACCTAACCTAACCCAAACCAATCAAACCTAACCTAACCTCACCCAACCCAACCCAAATTAACCTTACCTAACCCAAACCTCCCTAAACCATCCAAACATAATCCAACCTAACCTAACCTAACTCAACTCAACCCAACCTAACCTAATCAACCTAACCCAACCCAACATAACCTAACCTAACCCAACCCAAATTAACTCAACCCAATCTTAGCTACCTTAACCTAACCCAACCCAACTCACCCTAACCCAACCTAACCTAGCCCAATCCAATCTAACCCTACCTAACCTCACCAAACCCAACCCAACCAAACCTAACCCAACCTTACATAAGCTAACCTATTCCAACCCAACCCTTCCTTCCCAACCTAACCCAACCTATCCTATCCTAACCCAACCAAACCTAACGTAACCCAAACTTACCTAACCAAACCCAACCTAACCTAACCCAGACTAACCTAACCAAACCTAACCCAGTCTAACCCAAAACAACCTAACATTACCTAAATTAACCAAACCAAACCCAATCTTACCTAACAAAGCCTAACCTAACCAAACGCAACCCAACCTAACCAAACCAAACTCAACCTGACCTAACCGTACCTATCTTAGCCCAACCTAACCTAACAAAACATAACCCAACCAAACCCAACCTAACCTAACTTATCCCAACCCAACCCAGCCTGACATAACCTATTCCAAGCCAACCCCACCTTACATAACCTAACTGAACCCAAACTAACCTAACCTAAGCCAACCCAACCTAACCCAAAGCTAATACAACCTTACCCAACCCAACCTAACCTAACCCAACCACCCCTAACGTAAACTAACGTTACCTATCCCAACCCAAACCAACTCAACCTGTCCGAACTTAACCCAAAGTTACCTAACCTAACCCAACCCAACCTAACCTAATTCAAGCAAACCCAACCTAACCGACATTAACCTAACCCAACCCAAGTCAACCCAACCCAGCTCAGCCTCACCTAACCTAACCTAAATTAACCCAACCTAACCCAACCCAACCTAACCTAGCCCTAAACAACCAAACCTAACCTAACCCAACTTAACCTAACCAAACCCAACCCGACCCAAACTATGCTTATCTATCCCAAACCTACCTATCCCAACCTAACCTAACCCAGCCTAACGTATCCTAACAAAAACCAACCTAACATAAATTACCCTAACCCAACCCAGCCCATAGGTTTAATTGGAGAGACATGGGAGAGGCCTTTGCCCTGCAGTGGGAGCAGTAAGGCTGATGATGATGATGATGAACCCAACCCAACCTAACCTAACCCAACCCAATCCAACCCAACTTAAACTAACCCAAATTAGCATAACCTAACCCAACACAACTTAATCTAACCTAACGCAACCCAACCTAGCCCAACACAACAAACCTAACACAACCCAACCCAATCCAACCAAACCTAACCTAATCTAACCTAACCCAATCTAACCCAAACCAACTTAACCTTACCTAACCCAACCCAAAACAATGTAACCTACCCCAACCCCAATTAACCTAACCCAAACAACCTAACCCAACCCAACCTTACCTAACCTAACCGAACACAACTTAAACTTACCTAACCCAACCTAACCCATCACAACTTAAACTAACCTAACGCAGCAAAACCTAACCAAACCAAAAACCTAACCTAACCCATCCCAACCTAAACTAGCCGAAACTAACCTAAGCCTAACCAAGCTAATCCAACCTAACCCAACCAAACCTAATCCAACCTAACCCAACATAACCCAAATTAAAGTAACCTAACCTAACCCAACCCAACCTAACCTAATTCAAGCAAACCCAACCTAACCGACATTAACTTAACCCAACCCAAGTCAACCCAACCCAGCTCAGCCACACCTAACCTAACCTAAATTAACCCAACCCAACCTAACCTAACCCTAAACAACCAAACCTAACCTAACCCAACTTAACCTAACCTAACCCAACCCGACCCAAACTATGCTTATCTATCCCAAACCTTCCTATCCCAACCTAACCTAACCCAGCCCAATGTATCCTAACAAAAACCAACCTAACATAAATTACCCCAACCCAACCCAGCCCATAGGTTTAATTGGAGAGACATGGGAGAGGCCTTTGCCCTGCAGTGGGTGCAGTAAGGCTGATGATGATGATGATGAACCCAACCCAACCTAACCTAACCCAACTCAATCCAACCCAACTTAAACTAACCCAAATTAGCATAACCTAACCCAACACAACTTAATCTAACCTAACGCAACCCAACCTAGCCCAACACAACAAACCTAACACAACCCAACCCAATCCAACCAAACCTAACCTAATCTAACCTAACCCAATCTAACCCAAACCAACTTAACCTTACCTAACCCAACCCAAAACAACGTAACCTACCCCAACCCCAATTAACCTAACCCAAACAACCTAACCCAACCCAACATTACCTAACCTAACCGAACACAACTTAAACTTACCTAACCCAACCTAACCCATCACAACTTAAACTAACCTAACGCAGCAAAACCTAACCAAACCAAAAACCTAACCTAACCCATCCCAACCTAAACTAGCCGAAACTAACCTAAGCCTACCCAAGCTAATCCAACCTAACCCAACCAAACCTAATCCAACCTAACCCAACATAACCCAAACCAAAGTAACCTAACCTAACCCAACCCAACCTAACCTAATTCAAGAAAACCCAACCTAACCGACATTAACCTAACCCAACACAAGTCAACCCAACCCAGCTATGCCTCACCTAACCTAACCTAAATTAACCCAACCTAACCCAACCCAACCTAACCTAACCCTAAACAACCAAACCTAACCTAACCCAACTTAACCTAACCTAACCCAACCCGACCCAAACTATCCTTATCTATCCCAAATCTACCTATCCCAACCTAACCGACATTAAACCAACACAACCCAAGCCAACCCAACCTAACCCAACCTAACCTAACCTTACATAACCCAACTCAACACAATCTAGCCTATCCTATCCCAACCCAACATTACCTAACCCATCACTACCCAAACCAACTCAACCTAACCGAACCTAACCCAACCCAACTAACCTAACCCAAGCAAACCCAACCAAACCTACTATAATTTACCCCAACCCAAGTCAACCCGACCCAACTCAACCTCACCTAACCTAACCTAACTTAACCCAACCTAACCCAATCCAACCTAACTTGACCCAACCCAACCAAACCTAACCTACCCCAACCCAAACTATCCTTACCTAACCCAAACCTACCTATCCCTACCTAACCTAACCCAGCCCAACCTATCCTAACCCTACCCAACCTTACATAAATTAACCTAACCCAACACAACCCAACCTAATCGAACCCAACTTAACCTAACCCAACCTAACATAACCAAATCGTGCCGAACCCAACCCAACCTAACCTAATCCAAACCAACCTAACCCAACCTAACCTAACCTAACCCAACACAACTTAACCTTACCTAACCCAACACATTTTAACCTAACCTAACGCAACCCAACCTAGCCCAACACAACAAAACTAACACAACCCAACCTAATCCAACCAAACATAACCAAACCTAACCCAACATAACACCACACAACCCAGCATAACCCAACCTAACCCAACATAACCCAACCCAACCTAACCAAAACTAACTTAACCTAACCCAAACTAATCCAAACCAATGCAACCTAACCCAACCTAATCCAACCGAACGCAACATAACCTAACTGAACCTATCCCAACCCAACCCAACCTAATCCAACCCAGCCAAACCTAACCCAACCTAACCTAACCCAAAAAACCTAACATAAATTAACGTTACCTAACACAACCGAAAGCAACCCAACCTAAACCAACCTAACCTAACCCAACCCAACCTAACGTAACCCATTCCAACCGAATCCTACCTAACCCAACCCAAACCAACCTAACCTAACCCAACCCAAGCTAACCCAACCTAACCTAACCCAACCAAACTGAAATTAACCTAACCCAAACCAACCTAATCGAACGCAACCTTACCTAACAAAACACATCCCCTTGCCTAACCCAAACTAACCCAACCTAACACCACTTAACCTAACCTAACGCAGCTAAACCTAACCAAACCCAAAAAACCAAACCTACCCCATCCCAACCTAACCTAACCGAAACCAACCTAAGCCTACCCAAGCTAATACAACATAACCCAACGAAACCTAACCTAACCCAACCTAAGCTAACCTAACCCAACATAACCCAATACAAAATAACCTAAAATAATTTAATCGAACCCAACCTAACCTAACCTCACCCAACCCAACCCCAACTAACCTTACCTTACCGAAACCTCCATAAACCAACCAAACTTAATCCAACCCAACCTAACCTAAACCAACCCAATCAAACGTAAATTAACCTTACCTAACCCAACCTAACCCAACCCAACCTAATGTAACTCAACCCAACCTAACCGTACCCTAACCTAACCTTAACCTAACCTTACCTAATCCAACCGACACCAACGCAACCTAACACAACCCATAACAACGTAACCTAACCAAACCCAATCTAATCTAACCCAACCTAAACCCACCCAACCTAACCTAACATAACCCAACCTTACCTTACCCAACCCAAGCCAACCCAACCTAACCTAACCCAGACTAACCTAACCAATCCTAACCCATCCTAACCCAACGTATCCCAACCCAACACAACTTAACCTTACCTACACCAACGTAATCCAAACAAATTAACCTAACCTAATGCAGCCCAACATAACCGAACACAACAAACCTAACCTACGCCATTCCAACCTAACCTAACCCAAACCAACCTAATCCAACCTAACCCAACCTAACAAAACCCAACACAAGCTCGCCTAACCTAAATTAACCCAACCTAACCTAACTCAACCCAACCCAACCTAACCTAATCGAACCCAACCTAACCTTACCTAACATAACACAACCCTTCTTATCCCAACATAACCCAACCTATTCTAACCCAACCAAACCTAACGTAACCTAACCTTACCTAACCCAACCCAAACCAACCAAACTTAACCCAACCCAGCCTAACCTAACCCAACCCAATCTAATCTAATCCCAACCCAACCTAACAAATCCATACTAACCTAACCCAACCCAACCCAACCCAACCTAACCAAACCCAGACTAACCTAACCAAACCTAACCTAGCCTGACCCAACATAACCTAACGTTACCTAACTTAACCAAACCAAACCCAACCTTACCCAACAAAACATAACCTAACAAAGCATAACCCAACTCAAGCCAGCCTAACATAACCTATTCCAACCCAACCCCACCTTACATAACCTAACTGAACCCAAACTAACCTAAAAGGTTAGGTTACCTAACCTAACCTAACCTAACCTACCCTAACCTAACCTAACCTAACCTAACCTAACCTAACCCAACCCAACCTAATCCAAACCAACGCACCCTACCCCAACCTAATTCAACCTTACCTAACCCATCCTGACCAAACCCCACTACACCTATCGTAAATTTACCTTACCTAACACAACCCAAACCAACCCAACCTAACATAACCTTATATAACCCAACCCAACACAACCTAACCTAGCCTATCCTATCCCAACCCAAACCTACTCAACCTAACCGAACCTAACCCAAAGTTACCTAACCTAACCCAACCCAACCTAACCTAATTCAGGCAAACCCAACCTAACCTACATAAGGCTAACCCAACCCAAGTCAACCCGACCAAACTTAGCCTCACCTAACCTAACCTAACTTAACCCAAACTAACCCAACACAACCTAACCTAACCCAAACCAATCAAACCTAACCTAACCTCACCCAACCCAACCCAAATTAACCTTACCTAACCCAAACCTCCCTAAACCATCCAATCCTAATCCAACCTAACCTAACCTAACTCAACTCAACCCAACCCAACCTAATCAACCTAACCCAACCCAACATAACCTAACCTACCCCAACCCAAATTAACTCAACCCAATCTTAGCTACCTTAACCTAACCCAACCCAACTCATCCTAACCCAACCTAACCTAGCCCAACCCAATCTAACCCTACCTAACCTCACCAAACCCAACCCAACCAAACCTAACCCAACCTTACATAAGCTAACCTATTCCAACCCAACCCTTCCTTCCCAACCTAACCCAACCTATCCTATCCTAACCCAACCAAACCTAACGTAACCCAAACTTACCTAACCAAACCCAACCTAACCTAACCCAGACTAAGCTAACCAAACCTAACCCAGTCTAACCCAAGACAACCTAACATTACATAAATTAACCAAACCAAACCCAATCTTACCTAACAAAGCCTAACCTAACCAAACGCAACCCAACCTAACCAAACCAAACTCAACCTGAACTAACCGTACCTATCTTAGCCCAACCTAACCTAACAAAACATAACCCAACCAAACCCAACCTAACCTAACTTATCCCAACCCAGCCCAGCCTGACATAACCTATTCCAAGCCAACCCCACCTTACATAACCTAACTGAACCCAAACTAACCTAACCTAACCCAACCCAACCTAACCCAAATCTAATACAACCTTACCCAACCCAACCTAACCTAACCCAACCACCCCTAACGTAAATTAACGTTACCTATCCCAACCCAAACCAACTCAACCTGTCCGAACCTAACCCAAAGTTACCTAACCTAACCCAACCCAACCTAACCTAATTCAAGCAAACCCAACCTAACCGACATTAACCTAACCCAACCCAAGTCAACCCAACCCAGCTCAGCCTCACCTAACCTAACCTAAATTAACCCAACCTAACCCAACCCAACCTAACCTAGCCCTAAACAACCAAACCTAACCTAACCCAACTTAACCTAACCTAACCCAACCCGACCCAAACTATGCTTATCTATCCCAAACCTACCTATCCCAACCTAACCTAACCCAGCCTAACGTATCCTAACAAAAACCAACCTAACATAAATTACCCTAACCCAACCCAGCCCATAGGGTTAATTGGAGAGACATGGGAGAGGCCTTTGCCCTGCAGTGGGTGCAGTAAGGCTGATGATGATGATGATGAACCCAACCCAACCTAACCTAACCCAACCCAATCCAACCCAACTTAAACTAACCGAAATTAGCATAACCTAACCCCACACAACTAATCTAACCTAACGCAACCCAACCTAGCCCAACACAACAAACCTAACACAACCCAACCCAATCCAACCAAACCTAACCTAATCTAACCTAACCCAATCTAACCCAAACCAACTTATCCTTACCTAACCCAACCCAAAACAATGTAACCTACCCCAACCCAATTAACCTAACCCAAACAACCTAACCCAACCCAACCTTACCTAACCTAACCGAACACAACTTAAACTTACCTAACCCAACCTAACCCATCACAACTTAAACTAACCTAACGCAGCAAAACCTAACCAAACCAAAAACCTAACCTAACCCATCCCAACCTAAATTAGCCGAAACTAACCTAAGCCTACCCAAGCTAATCCAACCTAACCCAACCAAACCTAATCCAACATAACCCAACATAACCCAAACCAAAGTAACCTAACCTAACCCAACCCAACCTAACCTAATTCAAGCAAACCCAACCTAACCGACATTAACTTAACCCAACCCAAGTCAACCCAACCCAGCTCAGCCTCACCTAACCTAACCTAAATTAACCCAACCTAACCCAACCCAACCTAACCTAACCCTAAACAACCAAACCTAACCTAACCCAACTTAACCTAACCTAACCCAACCCGACCCAAACTATGCTTATCTATCCCAAACCTTCCTATCCCAACCTAACCTAACCCAGCCCAATGTATCCTAACAAAAACCAACCTAACATAAATTACCCTAACCCAACCCAGCCCATAGGTTTAATTGGAGAGACATGGGAGAGGCCTTTGCCCTGCAGTGGGTGCAGTAAGGCTGATGATGATGATGATGAACCCAACCCAACCTAACCTAACCCAACTCAATCCAACCCAACTTAAACTAACCCAAATTAGCATAACCTAACCCAACACAACTTAATCTAACCTAACGCAACCCAACCTAGCCCAACACAACAAACCTAACACAACCCAACCCAATCCAACCAAACCTAACCGAATCTAACCTAACCCAATCTAACCCAAACCAACTTAACCTTACCTAACCCAACCCAAAACAACGTAACCTACCCCAACCCCAATTAACCTAACCCAAACAACCTAACCCAACCCAACTTTACCTAACCTAACCGAACACAACTTAAACTTACCTAACCCAACCTAACCCATCACAACTTAAACTAACCTAACGCAGCAAAACCTAACCAAACCAAAAACCTAACCTAACCCATCCCAACCTAAACTAGCCGAAACTAACCTAAGCCTACCCAAGCTAATCCAACCTAACCCAACCAAACCTAATCCAACCTAACCCAACATAACCCAAACCAAAGTAACCTAACCTAACCCAACCCAACCTAACCTAATTCAAGAAAACCCAACCTAACCGACATTAACCTAACCCAACACAAGTCAACCCAACCCAGCTATGCCTCACCTAACCTAACCTAAATTAACCCAACCTAACCCAACCCAACCTAACCTAACCCTAAACAACCAAACCTAACCTAACCCAACTTAACCTAACCTGAGCCAACCCGACCCAAACTATCCTTATCTATCCCAAATCTACCTATCCCAACCTAACCGACATTAACCCAACACAACCCAAGCCAACCCAACCTAACCCAACCAAACCTAACCTTACATGACCCAACTCAACACAACCTAGCCTATCCTATCCCAACCCAACATTACCTAACCCATCACTACCCAAACCAACTCACCCTAACCGAACCTAACCCAAAGTTACCTAACCTAACCCAACCCAACTAACCTAACCCAAGCAAACCCAACCAAACCTACAATAATTTACCCCAACCCAAGTCAACCCGACCCAACTCAACCTCACCTAACCTAACCTAACTTAACCCAACCTAACCCAATCCAACCTAACTTGACCCAACCCAACCAAACCTAACCTACCACAACCCAAACTATCCTTACCTAACCCAAACCTACCTATCCCTACCTAACCTAACCCAGCCCAACCTATCCTAACCCTACCCAACCTTACATAAATTAACCTAACCCAACACAACCCAACCTAACCGAACCCAACTTAACCTAACCCAACCTAACATAACCAAATCGAGCCGAACCCAACCCAACCTAGCCTAATCCAAACCAACCTAACCCAACCTAACCTAACCTAACCCAACACAACTTAACCTTACCTAACCCAACACAACTTAACCTAACCTAACGCAACCCAACCTAGCCCAACACAACAAAACTAACACAACCCAACCTAATCCAACCAAACATAACCAAACCTAACCCAACATAACACCACACAACCCAGCATAACCCAACCTAACCCAACATAACCCAACCCAACCTAACCAAAACTAACTTAACCTAACCCAAACTAATCCAAACCAATGCAACCTAACCCAACCTAATCCAACCGAACGCAACATAACCTAACTGAACCTATCCCAACCCAACCCAACCTAATCCAACCCAGCCAAACCTAACCCAACCTAACCTAACCCAAAAAACCTAACATAAATTAACCTTACCTAACACAACCGAAAGCAACCCAACCTAAACCAACCTAACCTAACCCAACCCAACCTAACGTAACCCATTCCAACCGAATCCTACCTAACCCAACCCAACCCAAACCAACCTAACCTAACCCAACCCAAGCTAACCCAACCTAACCTAACCCAACCAAACTGAAATAACCTAACCCAAACCAACCTAATCGAACGCAACCTTACCTAACAAAACACATCACCTTGCCTAACCCAACCTAACACCACTTAACCTAACCTAACGCAGCTAAACCTAACCAAACCCAAAAAACCAAACCTACCCCATCCCAACCTAACCTAACCGAAACCAACCTAAGCCTACCCAAGGTAATACAACATAACCCAACGAAACCTAACCTAACCCAACATAACCCAATACAATATAACCTAAACTAATTTAATCGAACCCAACCTAACCTAACCTCACCCAACCCAACCCCAACTAACCTTACCTTACCGAAACCTCCATATACCAACCAAACTTAATCCAACCCAACCTAACCTAAACCAACCCAATCAAACGTAAATTAACCTTACCTAACCCAACCTAACCCAACCCAACCTAATGTAACTCAACCCAACCTATCCGTACCCTAACCTAACCTTAACCTAACCTTACCTAATCCAACCCACACCAACGCAACCTAACACAACCCATAACAACGTAACCTAACCAAACCCAATCTAATCTAACCCAACCTAAACCCACCCAACCTAACCTAACCTAACCTAACCCAACCCAAGCCAACCCAACCTAACCTAACCCAGACTAACCTAACCAATCCTAACCCATCCTAACCCGACGTATCCCAACCCAACACAACTTAACCTTACCTACACCAACGTAATCCAACACAAATTAACCTAACCTAATGCAGCCCAACATAACCGAACACAACAAACCTAACCTACGCCATTCCAACCTAACCTAACCCAAACCAACCTAATCCAACCTAACCCAACCTAACAAAACCCAACACAAGCTCGCCTAACCTAACTTAACCCAACCTAACCTAACTCAACCCAACCCAACCTAACCTAATCGAACCCAACCTAACCTTACCTAACATAACCCAACCCTTCTTATCCCAACATAACCCAACCTATTCTAACCGAACCAAACCTAACGTAACCTAACCTTACCTAACCCAACCCAAACCAACCAAACTTAACCCAACCCAGCCTAACCTAACCCAACCCAATCTAATCTAATCCCAACCCAACCTAACAAAACCATACTAACCTAACCCAACCCAAGCCAACCCAACCTAACCTAACCCAGACTAACCTAACCAAACCTAACCTAGCCTGACCCAACATAACCTAACGTTACCTAACTTAACCAAACCAAACCCAACCTTACCCAACAAAACATAACCTAACAAAGCATAACCCAACTCAAGCCAGCCTAACATAACCTATTCCAACCCAACCCCACCTTACATAACCTAACTGAACCCAAACTAACCTAACCTTACCCAACCAAACCTAATCCAAACCAACGCACCCTACCCCAACCTAATTCAACCTTACCTAACCCATCCTGACCAAACCCCACTACACCTATCATAAATTTACCTTACCTAACACAACCCAAACCAACCCAACCTAACATAACCTTATATAACCCAACCCAACACAACCTAACCTAGCCTATCCTATCCCAACCCAAACCTACTCAACCTAACCGAACCTAACCCAAAGTTACCTAACCTAACCCAACCCAACCAAACCTAATTCAGGCAAACCCAACCTAACCTACATTAAGCTAACCCAACCCAAGTGAACCCGACCAAACTTAGCCTCACCTAACCTAACCTAACTTAACCCAAACTAACCCAACACAACCTAACCTAACCCAAACCAATCAAACCTAACCTAACCTCACCCAACCCAACCCAAATTAACCTTACCTAACCCAAACCTCCCTAAACCATCCAAACCTAATCCAACCTAACCTAACCTAACTCAACTCAACCCAACCTACCCTAATCAACCTAACCCAACCCAAATTAACTCAACCCAATCTTAGCTACCTTAACCTAACCCAACCCAACTCATCCTAACCCAACCTAACCTAGCCCAACCCAATCTAACCCTACCTAACCTCACCAAACCCAACCCAACCAAACCTAATCCAACCTAACCTAACCTAACTCAACTCAACCCGACCTAACCTAATCAACCTAACCCAACCCAACATAACCTAACCTAACCCAACCCAAATTAACTCAACCCAATCTTAGCTACCTTAACCTAACCCAACCCAACTCATCCTAACCCAACCTAACCTAGCCCAACCCAATCTAACCCTACCTAACCTCACCAAACCCAACCCAACACAACCTAACCTTACCTAACCCAACGTAATCCAACACAAATTCATCATCATCATCATCATCAGCCTTACTACACCCACTGCAGGGCAAAGGCCTCTCCCATGTCTCTCCAACTAACCCTATCCTTTGCCAGCTGCATCCACCCTTTGCCTGCAAACTTCTTAATCTCATCCGCCCACCTAACCTTCTGCCGCCCCCTGCTACGCTTACTTTCTCTTGGAACCCACTCCGTTACCCTTAAGGACCAGCGGTTATCTTGCCTTCGCATTACATGCCCTGCCCAAGCCCATTTCTTTCTCTTGATTTCGACTAGGATTCCGGACAGGCCGCCATTGGAATCTGAACCTGGCAACGTTTAACGCTAGAACTTTAGCTAGTGAAGCTAGCCTAGCAGTGCTGTTTGAGGAACTAGCGGTAATTAAATGGGATGTGATAGGGCTTAGCGAAGTTAGGAGGACAGGTGAGGCGTATACAGTACTAAAGGACGGACACATACTGTGCTATCGCGGGTTAGAGGATAGACGAGAACTAGGTGTGGGTTTCCTCATTAATAAGGATATAGCTGGCAACGTAGAGGAGTTCTACAGTATTAACGAGAGGGTAGCAGCTATAGTAATTAGGCTGAACAGGAGGTACAAGCTGAAAGTGGTGCAGGCCTACGCACCCACATCCAGCCATGATGACCAGACCGTTGAAAGCTTCTATGAGGACGTAGAATCGGCAATGAATAAAGTAAAATCGCAGTACACTGTACTGATGGGCGACTTTAATGCGAAGGTGGGCAAGAAGCAGGCTGACGACCACGCGGTAGGTGACTATGGGATAGGCTCTAGAAATAGCAGGGCAGCGAATTCGCGGATAGAAATAATTTACGGATCATGAATACCTTCTTCCGCAAACGAGAAAACAGGAAGTGGACCTGGAAGAGCCCCAATGGTGAGATTAAAAATGAAATCGACTTCATACTATGCGCTAAACCTGGCATAATTCAGGATGTGGCCGTCCTCGGAAGGGTGCGTTGCAGCGACAATAGAATGGTAAGGTCTAGTATTAGCCTAGACTTGAAGAGGGAACGGAAGAAGCTACCGAAGAAGAAGACCATTAACGAGTTAGCCGTAAGAGGGAAAGCACAGGAGTTTAGGATAGCGCTGCAAAACAGATATTCGGCTTTAACTGAGGAAGATGATCTTGATGTTCATTCAATGCACGATAACCTGACATCAATAATTACGGAGTGCGCAGCAGAAGTAGGCGGTAGGACTGTTCGAAAAGATACCGGGAAGCTATCTCAGGTGACGAAAGATCTGATTAAGATGCGCCAAAGCATTAAGGCATCTAACACTACCGATAGAATAAAACTAACGGAGCTATCAAAGTTAATAAATAAGCGCAAGGTAGCCGACATAAGGAAGTTTAATATGGAGAGAATCGAGCATGCTATAAAGAACGGAGGTAGCCTAAAAACAGTGAAGAGGAAACTAGGCATAGGTAAAAACCAGATGTATGCATTAAGAGACAAGCAGGGCAATGTCATTAGCAATATGGATAAGATAGTTAACGTAGCCGAAGAGTTCTACACAGACCTGTACAGTAGCCAATGTAATCAGAGCGCTAATGAGAAAGACAGCAGTGCACAGCAATACGTCATCCCGCCAGTAACGAAAGATGAAGTAAAGAAAGCCTTAGAAGCAATGAAAAGGGGAAGAGCAGCTGGGGAGGATCAGGTAACAGCAGATCTGTTGAAGGATGGAGGGGACATCGTGCTAGAAAAACTAGCCACCCTGTATACGCAATGCCTTATGACCTCAACTGCACCAGAAGCTTGGAAGAATGCAAACATTATCTTAATTCATAAGAAGGGAGACGCCAAGGACTTGAAAAATTACAGGCCGATCAGCCTACTATCCGTTGCCTACAAAGTATTTACTAAGGTAATCGCTAATAGAGTCAGGGCAACGTTAGACTTTAATCAACCAAATGATCAGGCAGGCTTTCGTAAAGGATATTCCACAATAGATCATATTCACACTATCAATCAGGTGATAGAGAAATGCGCAGAATATAACCAACCTCTATATATAGCTTTCATTGATTACGAGAAAGCATTCGACTCAGTGGAAACCTCAGCAGTCATACAGGCATTGCGTAATCAGGGGGTAGAAGAGCCTTATGTCAAAATACTGGAAGATATTTATAGCAACTGCACAGCTACTATAGTCCTCCATAAAGTCAGCAATAAAATTCCAATAAGGAAGGGCGTCAGGCAAGGAGACACGATCTCGCCAATGCTGTTCACTGCATGTTTGCAGGAGGTATTTCGAAGCCTGAATTGGGAACAGTTGGGAATAAGAATAAATGGAGAATACCTAAATAATCTGCGATTTGCTGATGACATTGACTTGCTGAGTCACTCAGGAGGTGAACTGCAAATCATGATCAACGAGTTAGACAGGCAGAGCAGATCGATGGGTCTAAAAATTAACATGCAGAAAACCAAGGTAATGTTAAACAGCCTAGCAAGGGAACAGTTCACAATTGGCAGCGAGAGCCTAGAAATTGTGCCGGAATACGTCTACTTAGGGCAGGTAGTGACAGCTGATCCAGATCATGAGAGGGAGATAACTAGAAGGATAAGAATGGGGTGGAGCGCATATGGCAAATTCTCGCAGATCATGAGTGGCAGTTTACCAATTTCCCTCAAGAGGAAAGTGTACAACAGCATAATCTTACCGGTACTCACCTACGGGGCAGAAACGTGGAGGCTAACGAAAAGAGTTCAGCTTAGTTTGAGGACAACGCACCGAGCCATGGAAAGAAAAATGATAGGTGTAACGTTAAGAGATCGGAAGCGGGCAGAGTGGGTGAGGGAACAAACACGGGTTAATGACATCCAACACAAATTAACCTAACCTAATGCAGCCCAACATAACCGAACACAACAAACCTAACCTACGCCATCCCAACTAACCTAACCCAAACCAACCTAATCCAACCTAACCCAACCTAACAAAACCCAACACAAGCTCGCCTAACCTAACTTAACCCAACCTAACCTAACTCAACCCAACCTAACCTAATCGAAACCAACCTAACCTTACCTAACATAACCCAACCCTTCTTATCCCAACATAACCCAACCTATCCTAACCCAACCAAACCTAACGTAACCTAACCTTACCTAACCCAACCCAAACCAACCAAACTTAACCCAACCCAGCCTAACCTAACCCAACCCAAATTTAATCTAATCCCAACCCAACCTAACAAAACCATACTAACCTAACCCAACCCAAGCCAACAAAACCTAACCTAACCCAGACTAACCTAACCAAACCTAACCCAGCCTGACCAAACATAACCTAATGTTGCCTAACTTAACCAAACCAAACCCAACCTTACCCAACAAAACATAACCTAACCAAACCCAACCTAACCCAAACCAACTCAACCTGAGCTAACCGAACCTATCTTAGCCCAACGTAACCTAACAAAGCATAACCCAACCCAACCCAGCCTAACATAACCTATTCCAACCCAAACCCACCTTACATAACCTAACTGAACCCAAACTAACCTAACCTTACCCAACCCAACCTAATCCAAACCAACGCACCCTACCCCAGCCTAATCCAACCTTACCTAACCCATCCTGACCAAACCCCACATCACCTATCGTAAATTTACCTTACCTAACACAACCCAAACGAACCCAACCTAACATAACCTTATATAACCCAACCCAACACAACCTAACCTAGCCTATCCTATCCCAACGCAAACCTACTCAACCTAACCGAACCTAACCCAAAGTTACCTAACCTAACCCAACCCAACCTAACCTAATTCAAGCAAACCCAACCTAACCTACAATAACCTAACCCAACCCAGGTCAACCCGACCAAACTCAGTTTCACCTAACCTAACCTAACTTAACCCAAACTAACCCAACACAACCTAACCTAACCCAAACCAATCAAACCTAACCTAACCTCACCCAACCCAACCCAAATTATCCTTACCTAACCCGAACCTCCCTAAACCATCCAAACCTAATCCAACCCAACCTAAATTAACCCAACCCAACCAAACGTAAATTAACCTTACCTAACCCAACATAACCTAATGTAACCCAACCCAATTGAACCCAAACCAATCCTACCAAACCCAACCCAACCTAACCTTACCTAACCCAACCTAACAGAACCCAACTTACCCCAACCCAACCTAACCTAACCCAACCCAAGCTAACCCAACCTAACCTAACATAACCCAACCCAACTTACCCAAACCCAACCTAACCTAACCCAAACCAAGCTAACCTAACACAATCCAACCTAATCCAACCCAACCTAACATACCTTAACCCAACAAAACTAACCCAACACAAGTTAACCTACCCTAACGCAGCCCAAACTAACCCAACAGAACAAACCTAACCTACCCCCTCCCAACCTAACCGAACCGAACCCAACCAAACCCAACCCAACCTAACCCAAAATAACAAAACCCAACTCAACCTCACCTAACCTACCCTAACTTAACCCAACCTAACTTAACCTCACCTAACTCAACTCAAGCCAACCTAACCTAATCAACCTAACCCAACAAAACCTAACCTAACCCAACCCATATTAACTCAACCCAACCTTATCTACCTTAATGTAACCCAACCGAACTCAACCCAACCTAACCTACATTAACCTTACCCAACCCAAGTCAACCCGACCCAACCGAACCCAAACTATCCTTACCTAACCCAAACCTACCTATTCCAACATAACCTAACCCAAACCAACCAAACCTAACCTAACCTAACCCAACCCAAACTATCCTTACCTAACCCAAACCTACCTATTCTAACCTAACCTAACCCAGCCCAACCAATCCTAACAAAAACCAACCTAACATAAATTACCCTAACCCAACCCAGCCCATAGGGTTAATTGGAGAGACATGGGAGAGGCCTTTGCCCTGCAGTGGGTGCAGTAAGGCTGATGATGATGATGATGAACCCAACCCAACCTAACCTAACCCAACCCAATCCAACCCAACTTAAACTAACCCAAATTAGCATAACCTAACCCAACACAACTTAATCTAACCTAACGCAACCCATCCTAGCCCAACACAACAAACCTAACACAACCCAACCCAATCCAACCAAACCTAACCTAATCTAACCTAACCCAATCTAACCCAAACCAACTTAACCTTACCTAACCCAACCCAAAACAATGTAACCTACCCCAACCCCAATTAACCGAACCCAAACAACCTAACCCAACCCAACATTACCTAACCTAACCGAACACAACTTAAACTTACCTAACCCAACCTAACCCATCACAACTTAAACTAACCTAACGCAGCAAAACCTAACCAAACCAAAAACCTAACCTACCCCATCCCAACCTAAACTAGCCGAAACTAACCTAAGCCCACCCAAGCTAATCCAACCTAACCCAACCAAACCTAATCCAACCTAACTCAACATAACCCAAACCAAAGTAACCTAACCTAACCCAACCCAACCTAACCTAATTCAAGCAAACCCAACCTAACCGACATTAACCTAACCCAACCCAAGTCAACCCAACCCAGCTCATCCTCACCTAACCTAACCTAAATTAACCCAACCTAACCCAACCCAACCTAACCTAACATTAAACAACAAAACCTAACCTAACCCAACTTAACCTAACCTAACCCAACCCGACCCAAACTATGCTTATCTATCCCAAACCTACCTATCCCAACCTAACCTAACCCAGCCCAATGTATCCTAACAAAAACCAACCTAACATAAATTACCCTAACCCAACATAGCCCATAGGGTTAATTGGAGAGACATGGGAGAGGCCTTTGCCCTGCAGTGGTTGCAGTAAGGCTTATGATGATGATGATGATGAACCCAACCCAACCTAACCTATCCCAACCCAATCCAACCCAACTTAAACTAACCCAAATTAGCATAACCTAACCCAACACAACTTAATCTAACCTAACGCAACCCAACCTAGCCCAACACAACAAACCTAACACAACCCCATCCCAACGCAACCCCAACGCAACTTAACCTAACCCAACCTAACCCAACACAACTTAACCTACCCTAACGCAGCCCTACCTAACCCAACTTAACAATCCTAACCTACCCCATCCCTAACCTATCCGAAACCAACCTAAGCCAACCTAACCCAATCAAACTCAACCTAACCCAAAATAACAAAACCCAACTCAACCTCACCTAACCTAACCTAACCTAACTCAATCCAACCTAACCTAATCCAAATTAACCTAACCTAATCCAACCTAACCTAACCTATCCGAACCGAACCCAACATAAGCTTGCCTAACCCAATCCAACCCTTCCTATCCCAACCTAACAAACCCAACCTATCCTAACCCAACCAAACTTAACATAACCTTACCTTACCTAACCCAACCCACACCAACCCAACCGAACCCAACCCATACCAGCGTAACCTAACCCAACCCAATCTAATCTAACCCAACCTAACCCAACCCAACCTTACCTAACATAACCCAACCTAACCTAACCCAACCCAAACCAACCCATCCTAACCTAACCCAGACTAACCTAACCAAACCTAACCCATCCTAACCCAACGTATCCCAACCCAACACAACCTAACTTAAACTAACCAAACCCAACCTTACCCAACAAAGCCGAACCTAACCAAACCCAACCCAACCTAACCGAACCTCACCTAACCTAATCCAACCTAACTTAACCTAATCCAATCTAACCTAGCCTATCCGAACCAAACCCTACCTATCCTTGGCTAACCCAACCCAATCCTACCTATCCCATCCTAACACAACTCAACCAAACCCTACCTATCCTTGGCTAACCCAACCCAATCCTACCTATCCCATCCTAACACAACTCAACCTAACCCAACCTATCCTAACCCAACCAAACCTAACGTAACCTAACCTTACCTGACCCAACCCAAACTAACCAAACCAAACCGAGCCCAACCCAAACCTATGTAACCTAACCCAACCCAATCTAATCTAACCCAACCTAACACAACCCAACCTAACATAACCAAACCTAACTTAACCCAACCAAACCTAACCCAGACTAACCTAACCAAACCTAACCCAGCCTAACCTAAGCTTACCTAACCAAACCCAACCCAACCTAACCCAAACCAAATCAACCTCACTAACCGAACCTATCTTAACCGAACCTAACATAACATAACCCGACCCAGCCTAACATAAGATAACCCAACCCAACATAACCTAACCTAACCCAACCCAGCCTAATGTAACCTATCCCAACCCAACCCAACCTTACTTAACCTAACTGAACCCAACCTAGCCTATCCTAACCCAACATAAGATAACCCAACCTAACCTAGCTTAACCTAATATAAACCAACGCAACCTAATCAAACCTAATCCAACCGAATCCAACATAACCTAACCGAACCTATCAGAAACCCAACCCAACCTAACCTTATCCAACCCAACCCAACCTAACCTAACCCAACCCAACCTAATGTAAATTAACCTTACCTTGCACAGCGCAAGCCAACCCAACCTAACCCAACACTACCCAACCACACCTAACCAAACCCAACCCCACCGAACCCAAACCAACGTTACCTAACCTAACCCAATCTAATCTAACCCAACCTAACCTAATCCAACCTAACATAACCCAACCTAACCAAATCCAACCTAACCTAACCCAACTCAAGCCAACCCAACCTAACCCAATCTAACCCAACCTATCCCAACCCAACATAACTTACCTTACCTAACTTAACCTAACCAAACCCAACCTTACCTAACAAAGCCTAACCTAACCAAACCCAACCGAACCTAACCTTACATAACCCATCCCAACACAACTAACCTAGCCTAGCCCCAATCCAACCTTGCAAACCTAACCCAATCCAACCTAACCCAACATAACCTAAGTCAACCCAACCTAACCTAATGTAACCCAACCCAATATAACATAACACAACCTAACCTAACCCAAAACCACTTAACCAACCCTATCCCAACCCAACCTAACCTAACCTAATCCAGCCTAACCCAATCCAACCCAACAAACCTATCCTAACCCATCCAATCCATCCTAACCCAAACCTACCGAACCCAACGCACCCTTATCCATCCTAACCCAATTAAACCTAACACTACCTAACCAATCCTAACCCGACATAACCTAAGATGACCTAACCTAACCTAACCCAACCCAACCTAACCCAATTCAACGAAATCTAACCCAACCTAACATAACCTAACCCAACCCAACGTAACCTAACTAAACCTTACCAAACGCAACCTAACCTAACCTCACCTTACCTAACCATACCGAAGCTATCCCAAGCCAACCTACCCAAACCAACCCAAACTAACCCAAGCTAACCTAACCTAACCCAACCCGATCTAACCTAACCCAACCCAACCTAACCTAACCCAACACAACTTAACCTTACCTAACCCAACCTAACCCAACAAAACTTTACCTAACCTAACGCAGGCCAACCTAACCCAACCCAACAAACCTAACCTACCCCATCCCAACCTCTCCTAACCCAACCCACCCTAATCCAACCTATCCCAACCAAACCTAACTTAACCTAACCCTAGCTAACCCAACATAACCCAACTCAACCTAACCCAATCGAAACTAACCTACAACGCAGCCTAACCCAACCTATTCCAACCGAACCCAATATAACCTAACCGAACCTACCCCAACCCAACCTAACCTAACCTAACGCAACCCAATGCAACCTAGCCCAACACACCTAACCCAGCCTAACCTATCCCAACCCAACCTAACCCAAGCTAACCTAATCGACTAAACCTAACCTAACCTAACCCAAACAAACCTTACCTAACCCAACCCAACCTAACATAACCTAACCTAACCCAACCTAACCTAATCTAACCTAACCAAACCCAACCTATCCCAACCTAACCCAACCCAAATTAACCCAGCCCAACATTGCCTAACTTTAACTAACCCAACCCAACTCAACCCAACCAAACCTAACCTAACCCAACCCAATCTAACCGTACCTAACCTTACCGAACCCAACCCAACCAAACCTAACCCAACCTAACAAAACCTAACCTATTCCAACCCAACCCTTCCTATCCCAACCCAACCCAACTCAACCTAACCCAACCAAACCTAACCCAACCCAACCTAACGTAAATTAACCTTACCTGTCCCAACCCAAACCAACCTTACTTAACCTAGCCTAACCCAACCCAACCTAACGTAACCAAACCTAACCTAACCCAACCCAGATTAACCTAACCCAACCCAAATAACCAAACCTAACCTATCCTAACCCATTCCAACCCAACCCAAATTAACCTTACCTAACCCAACCCAACCCTTAATATACCAACCTAACCTAACCCAAGCCAACCTATCCCAACCTAACCTAACCCAACCCAAGCCAACCCAACCTAACCTAACCCAGACAAACCTAACCAAACCTAACCCAGGCTTACCCAACACAACCTAACCTTACCTAAATTAACCAAACCAAACCCAACCTTACCCAAAAAGCCTTACCTAACCAAACCCAACCTAACCCAACCCAACACAACCTGACCTAATCAAACCTATCTTAGCCCAACCTAACCTAGCAAAACATAACCCATCCCAACCTAGCCTAACTTAACCCAACCTAGTCTACCCTAACCTAACCCAACCGAACCCAACCTTACATAACCTAACTGAACCCAAACTAACCTAACCTAACCCAAAATAACGCAACTTGACCCAACCTAATCCAACCTTACCCAACCCAACCTAACCTAACCCAATCCAACCTAACGTAACTTAACCTTACCTAACACAACACAAACCAACCCAACCTATCCCAACCTAACCTAACCTAAACACACCTAACCTAACCAAACCCAACCTAACCTTACATAAGCTAACCCAACACAACCTAACCTAGCCTCCTATCCCAACCCAACATTACGTAACCTATCACAACCCAAACCAACTCAACCTAACCGAACCTAACCCAAAGTTACCTAAGCTAACCCAACCCAACCTAACCTAACCCACGCAAACCCAACCAAACAAACAATAACGTAACCCAACCCAAGTCAACCCGACCCAACTCAACCTCACCTAACCTAAAATAACTTAACCTAACCCAATCCAACCTAACCTAACCCAATCAAACCAAACCTAACCTTCCCCAACCCAAACTATCCTTACCTAACCCAAACCTACCTACCGCTAACTAACCTAACCCAGCCCAACCTATACTAACCCAACCTAACCTAACCCAAACCAACCTATCCCAACCCAACCTAACCTAACCTAACCCAACACAACCTAACCTAACCCAATCTAACCCAACACAACCCAGCATAACCCAACCTAGCCCAACATAACCCAACCAGATCTAACCAAAACTAACCTAACCTAACCAAAACTTATCCAAACCACCGCAACCTAACCCAACCTAATTCATCCGAACGCAACATAACCTTACCAAACCTATCCCAACGCAACCTAATCCAACCAAGCCCAACCTAACCCAACCTAACCTATGCCAAAAAACCTAAAATAAATTAACATTACCTAACACAACCGATAGCAACCCAACCTAAACCAACCTAACCTAACCGAACCCAACCTAACGTAACCCATCCCAACCGAATCCTACCTAATCCAACCCAACCCAAACCAACCTAACCTTATCTAACCCAACCCAACACAACCTAACCTGACCCAACCCAAGCTAACCCAACCTAACCTAACACAACCCAACTGAAATTAACCTAACCCAAACCAACCTAATCCAACCCAACCTTACCTAACTCAACACAACATAACCATACCTAACCCAACCTAACGCAACACAACTTAACCTAACCTTACGCAGCTAAACCTCACCAAACCCAAAAACCAAACCTACCCCATCCAACCTAACCTAACCGAAAGCATCCTAAGCCTACGCAAGCTAATCCAACCTAACCCAACGAAACCTAACCTAGCCTATTCCAACTGATCCCAACATAACCTAATCGAACATAACCCAAACCAACCCAACCTAACCTAACCTAACCTCACCCAACCCAACCCAAACTAACCTTTCCTCACCCAAACCTCCATAAACCAACCAAACAATCCAACCCAACCTAACCTAACCCAACCCAACCAAATGTAAATTAACCTTACCTAACACAACCTAACCCAAACCAACCAAACGTAAATTAACCTTACCTAACACAACCTAACCCAAACCAACCAAACGTAAATTAACCTTACCTAACCCAACCTAACCCAACCTAAACTAATGTAACTCAACCCTACCTAACCTAACCCAACCCAAGCTAACTCAACCTAACCTAACACACCCCAACGCAACTTAACCTAACCCAACCTGACCTAACCCAAACCAACCTAACCCAACCTAACCCAACACAACTTAACCTACCCTAACGCAGCCCTACCTAACCCAACTTAACAAACCTAACCTACCCCATCCCAACCTAACCTATCCGAAACCAACCTAAGCCAACCTAACCCAATCAAACTCAACCTAACCCAAAATAACAAAACCCAACTCAACCTCACCTAACCTAACTTAACCCAACCTAACCTAACTCAATCCAACCTAACCTAATCCAAATTAACCTAACCTAATCCAACCTAACCTAACCTATCCGAACCGAACCCAACCTAAGCTTGCCTAACCCAATACAACCCTTCCTATCCCAACCTAACAAACCCAACCTATCGTAACCCAACCAAACTTAACATAACCTAACCTTACCTAACCCAACCCACACCAACCCAACCGAACCCAACCCATAACAGCGTAACCTAACCGAACCCAACCTAACGTCCCCCATCCCAACCGAATCCTACCTAATCCAAACCAACCCAAACCAACCTAACCTTATCTAACCCAACCCAACACAACCTAACCCAACCCAAGCTAACCCAACCTAACCTAACCCAACCCAACTGAAATTACCCTAACCCAAACCAACCTAATCCAACCCAACCTTACCTAACTCAACACAACATAACCTTACCTAACCCAACCTAACCCAACACAACTTAACCTAACCTAACGCAGCTAAACCTCACCAAACCCAAACACCAACCCTACCCCATCCAACCTAACCTAACCGAAAGCAACCTAAGCCTACCCAAGCTAATCCAACTTAACCCAACGAAACATAACCTAACCTAATCTAACTGAACCCAACATAAAGTAATCGAACATAACCCAAACCAACTAACCCAACCTAACCTAACCTCACCCAACCCAACCCAAACTAACCTTACCTTACCCAAACCTCCATAAACCAGCCAAACAATCCAAACCAACCTAACCTAACCCAACCCTGAATTGGGAACAGTTGGGAATAAGAATAAATGGAGAATACCTAAATAATCTGCGATTTGCTGATGACATTGCCTTGCTGAGTCACTCAGGAGGTGAACTGCAAATCATGATCAACGAGTTAGACAGGCAGAGCAGATCGATGGGTCTAAAAATTAACATGCAGAAAACCAAGGTAATGTTCAACAGCCTAGCAAGGGAACAACAGTTCACAATTGGCAGCGAGAGCCTAGAAATTGTGCCGGAATACGTCTACTTAGGGCAGGTAGTGACAGCTGATCCAGATCATGAGAGGGAGATAACTAGAAGGATAAGAATGGGGTGGAGCGCATTTGGCAAATTCTCGCAGATCATGAGTGGCAGTTTACCAATTTCCCTCAAGAGGAAAGTGTACAACAGCATAATCTTACCGGTACTCACCTACGGGGCAGAAACGTGGAGGCTAACGAAAAGAGTTCAGCTTAGGTTAAGGACTACGCAGCGAGCCATGGAAAGAAAAATGATAGGTGTAACGTTAAGAGATCGGAAGCGGGCAGAGTGGGTGAGGGAACAAACTCGGGTTAATGACATCCTAGTCGAAATCAAGAGAAAGAAATGGGCTTGGGCAGGGCATGTAATGCGAAGGCAAGATAACCGCTGGTCCTTAAGGGTAACGGAGTGGGTTCCAAGAGAAAGTAAGCGTAGCAGGGGGCGGCAGAAGGTTAGGTGGGCGGATGAGATTAAGAAGTTTGCAGGCAAAGGGTGGATGCAGCTGGCAAAGGATAGGGTTAATTGGAGAGACATGGGAGAGGCCTTTGCCCTGCAGTGGGTGTAGTAAGGCTGATGATGATGATGATGATGAACACAACCTAACCCAAACCAACCAAACGTACATTAACCTTACCTAACACAACCTAACCCAACCCAACCTAATGTAACTCAACCCAACCTAACCTAACCCAACCCAAGCTAACTCAACCTAACCTAAAAAACCCCAACACAACTTAACCTAACCCAACCTGACCTAACCCAAACCAACCTAACCCAACCTAACCCAACACAACTTAACCTACCCTAACGCAGCCCTACCTAAACCAACTCAACAAACCTAACCTACCCCATCCCAACCTAACCTATCCAAAACCAACCTAAGCCAACCTAACCCAACCAAAATCAACCTAACCCAAAATAACAAAACCCAACTCAACCTCACCTAACCTAACTTACCCCAACCTAACCTAACTCAATCCAACCTAAAATTATCCAAATTAACCTAACCTAATCCAACCTAACCTAACCTATCCGAACCGAACCCAACCTAAGCTTGCCTAACTCAATCCAACCCTTCCTATCCCAACCTAACAAACACAACCCAACCTAACCCAACCTATCCTAACCCAACGAAACTTAACATAACCTAACCTTACCTAACCCAACGCACACCAACCCAACCGAACCCAACCCATAACAGCGTAACCTAACCCATCCCAATCTAATCTAACCCAACCTAACCCAACCCAACCCAAGCCAACCCAACCTAACCTAACCCAGACTAACCTAACCAAACCTAACCCATCCTAACCCAACCTATCCCAACCCAACACAAGCTAACTTAAACTAACCAAACCCAATCATACCCAACAAAGCCGAACCTAACCAAACCCAACCCAACCTAACCGAAACTCACCTAACCTAATCCAACCTAACTTAACCTAATCCAATCTAACCTAGCCTATCCGAACCAAACCCAACCTATCCTTGGCTAACCCAACCCAATCCTACCTATCCCATCCTAACACAACTCAACCTAACCCAACCTATCCTAACCCAACCAAACCTAACGTAACCTAACCTTACCTGACCCAACCCAACCTAACCCAACCCAACTGAGCCCAACCCAATCCTATGTAACCTAACCCAACCCAGTCTAATCTAACCCAACCTAACACAACCCAACCTAACATAACCCAACCTAACTTAACCCAACCAAACCTAACCCAGACTAACCTAACCAAACCTAACCCAGCCTAACCTAAGCTAACCTAACCCAACCCAAATCAACCTCACCTAACCGAACCTATCTTAACCCAACCTAACATAACATAGCATAACCCAACCCAACCTAACATAAGATAACCCAACCCAACCTAACCTAACCTAACCCAACCCAGCCTAACCTAACCTATCCCAACCCAACCCAACCTTACTTAACCTAACTGAACCCAACCTAACCTATCCTAACCCAACCCATCCTAACCCAACATAAGATAACCCAACCTAACCTAACCTACCTTAACCTAATCTAAACCAACTCAACCTAATCAAACCTAATCCAACCGAACCCAACATAACCTAACCGAACCTATCCCAACCCAACCTAACCTAACCTTATCCAACCCAACCCAACCTAACCTAACCCAAACCAACCTAACGTAAATTAACCTTACCTTGCACAGCGCAAGCCAACCCAACCTAACCCAACCTAACCCAACCCAACCTAACCCAACCTAGCCTAACCCAACCTAACCTTACGTAACCTAACCTTACTTAACCCAACCCAAACCTACCCAACACTACCCAACCACACCTAACCTAACCCAACGCCACCCAACCCAAACCAACGTTACCTAACCTAACCCAATCTAATCTAACCCAACCTAACATAACCCAACCTCACCAAACCCAACCTAACCTCACCTTACCCAAGACAACCCAACCTAACCCAATCTAACCCAACCTATCCCAACCCAATATACCTTACCTTACCTAACTTAACCTAACCAAACCCAACCGAACCTAACCTTACATAACCCATCCCAACACAAATTAACCTAGCCTATCCTATCCCAATCCAACCTTGCCTAACCTAACCCAACCCAACCTAACCTAATTTAACCCAACCCAACATAACATAACACAACTAACCTAACCCAAAACCACAAAACCAACCCTATCCCAACCCAACCTAACCTAACCTAATCCAGCCTACCCCAATCCAACCCAACAAACCTATCCTAACCCATCCAATCCATCCTAACCCAAACCTACCACACCCAATACAAACTTATACATCCTAACCCAAACAAACCTAACCCTACATAACCAATCCTAACCCGACATAACCTAAGATGACCTAACCTAACCTAACCCAACCCAACCTAACCCAATTCAACGAAATCTAACCCAACCTAACATAACCTAACCCAACCCAACGTAACCTAACTAAACCTTACCAAACGCAACCTAACCTAACCTCACCTTACCTAACCCTACCAAACCTATCCCAACCCAACCTACCCAAACCAACCCAAACTAACCCAAGCTAACCTAACCTAACCCAACCCGATCTAACCTAACCCAACCCAACCTAACCTAACCCAACACAACTTAATCTTACCTAACCCAACCTACAACAACACAACTTAACCTAACCCAATCCAACAAACCTAACCTACCCCATCCCAACCTCTCCTAACCCAACCCAACCTAATCCAACCTATCCCAACCAAACCTAACCTAACCTAACCCTAGCTAACCCAACATAACCCAACTCAACCTAACCCAATCGAAACTAACCTACAACGCCGTCTAACCCAACCTATTCCAACCGAACCCAATATAACCTAACCGAACCTACCCCAACCCAACCTAACCTAACCTAACGCAACCCAATGCAACCTAGCCCAACGCACCTAACCCAGCCTGACCTATCCCAACCCAACCTACCCAAACCAACGCAACCTAACCCAGGCTAACCTAATCGACTAAACCTAACCTAGCCTAACCCAAACAAACCTAACCTAACCCAACCCAACCTAACATAACCTAACCTAACCCAACCTAACCTAATCTAACCTAACCAAACCCAACCTATACTAACCTAACCCAACCCAAATTAACCCAACCCAATCTAACCTAACTCAACCCAACCTAACATACCCCAACCCAACCAAACCTAACCTAACCCAACCCAATCTAACCTAACTCAACCCAACCTAACATACCCCAACACAACTTAACCTTACCTAACCCAACCTAACCCAACATAACTTAACCTAACCTAACCTAACCTAACCCAACCTAACCTAACCTAGCCCATCCCAATGCAACCTAACCCAGCACAACCTAACCCTACCTAACCTAACCCAACCCAAACCAACCTAACGTTACCTAACCTAACCTAACCCAACCCAATCTAACCGTCCCTAACATTACCGAACCCAAACCAACCAAACCTAACCCAACCTAA
The DNA here is from genome assembly GCF_052857255.1 of Amblyomma americanum. Taxonomy (NCBI): domain Eukaryota; kingdom Metazoa; phylum Arthropoda; class Arachnida; order Ixodida; family Ixodidae; genus Amblyomma; species Amblyomma americanum. The sequence goes on along the minus strand of NC_135497.1, from coordinate 389,807,402 downwards.
CAAAACCTAACCTATTCCAACCCAACCCTTCATATCCCAACCAAACCAAACCCAACACAACTTAACCTTACCTAACCTAACCCAACCCAAATCAACCTAACCCAACCAAACATAACCCAACACAACCTAACGTAAATTAACCTTACCTGTCCCAACCCAAACCAACCTTACTTAACCTAGCCTAACCCAACCCAACCTAACGTAACCAAACCTAACCTAACCCTACCCAAACAACCAAACCTAACCTATCCTTACCCATTCCATCCCAACCAAAATTAACCTTACCAAGCCCAACCCAACCCTTAATATACCAACCTAACCTAACCCAAGCCAACCTATCCCAACCTAACCTAACCCAACCCAAGCCAACCCAACCTAACCTAACCCAGACAAACCTAACCAAACCTAACCCAGCCTTACCCAACACAACCTAACCTTACCTAAATTAACCAAACCAAACCCAACCTTACCCAAAAAGCCTTACCTAACCAAACCCAACCTAACCCAACCCAACACAACCTGACCTAATCAAACCTATCTTAGCCCAACCTAACCTAGCAAAACATAACCCATCCCAACCTAGCCTTAATTAACCCAAGCCAGCCTACCCTAACCTAACCCAACCTTACATAACCTAACTGCACCCAAACTAACCTCACCTAACCTAACCCAAACCAACGCATCTTGACCCAACCTAATCCAACCTTACCCAACCCAACCTAACCTAACCCAATCCAACCTAACGTAACTTAACCTTACCTAACACAACCCAAACCAACCCAACCTAAACCAACCTAACCTAACCTAACCAAACCAAACCTATCCTTACATAACCTAACCCAACCCAACCTCACCTGACCCAAGCAAACCCAACCAAACCTACATTAACGTAACCCAACCCAAGTCAACCCGGCCCAACTCAACCTCACCTAACCTAAAATAACTTAACCTAACCCAATCCAACCTAACCTAACCCAATCAAACCAAACTTTACCTACCCCAACCCAAACTATCCTTACCTAACCCAAACCTACCTATCCCTACCTAACCTAACCCAGCCCAACCTATACTAACCCAACCTAAACTAACCCAAACCAACCTATCCCAACCCAACCTAACCTAACCCAACACAACTTAACCTTACCTAACCCAACACAACTTAACCTAACCTAACGCAACCCAACCTAGCCCAACTAAACCTAACCTAACCTAACCAAATCTAACCCAACACAACCCAGCATAACCCAACCTAGCCCAACATAACCCAACCCAACCTAACCAAAACTTACCTAACCTAACCCAAACTTATCCAAACCACTGCAACCTAACCCAACCTAATTCAACCGAACGCAACATAACCTTACCAAACCTATCCCAACGCAACCTAATCCAACCCAGCCCAACCTAACCTATGCAAAAAAACCTAATATAAATTAACCTTACCTAACACAACCGATAGCAACCCAACCTAAACCAACCTAACCTAACCGAACCCAACCTAACGTAACCCATCCCAACCGAATCCTACCTAATCCAACCCAACCCAAACCAACCTAACCTTATCTAACCCAACCCAACACAAACTAACCTAACCCAACCCAAGCTAACCCAACCTAACCCAACCCAACTGAAATTAACCTAACCCAAACCAACCTAACCCAGCCCAACCTTACCTAACTCAACACAACATAACCTTACCTAACCCAACCTAACCCAACACAACTTAACCTAACCTAACGCAGCTAAACCTCACCAAACCCAAAAACCAAACCTAGCCCATCCAACCTAACCTAACCGAAAGCAACCTAAGCCTACCCAAGCTAATCCAACCTAACCCAACGAAACCTAACCTAACCTAATCCAACTGAACCCAACATAACCTAATCGAACATAACCCAAACCAACTCACCCAACCTAACCTAACCTAACCTCACCCAACCAAACCCAAACTAACTTTACCTTACCCAAACCTCCATAAACCAACCAAACAATCCAAACCAACCTAACCTAACCCAACCCAACCAAACGTAAATTAACCTTACCTAACACAACCTAACCCAAACCAACCAAACGTAAATGAACCTTACCTAACATAACCTAACCCAACCCAACCTAATGTAACTCAACCCAACCTAACCTAACCCAACCCAAGTTAACTCAACCTAACCTAACACACCCCAACACAACTTAACCTAACCCAACCTGACCTAACCCAAACCAACCTAACCCAACTAACCCAACACAACTTAACCTACCCTGACGCAGCCTTACCCAAAACCTACTCAACCAACCTAACCTACCCCATCCCAACCTAACCTATCCAAAGCCAACCTAAGCCAACCTAACCCAAAATAACAAAACCCAACTCAACCTCACCTAACCTAACTTAACCCAACCTAACCTAACTCAGTCCAACCTAACCTAATCCAAATTAACCTAACCTAATCCAACCTAACCTAACCTATCCGAACCGAACCCAACCTAAGCTTGCCTAACCCAATCCAACCCTTGCTATCCTAACCTATCAAACCCAACCCAACCTAACCCAACCTATCCTAACCCAACGAAACTTAACATAACCTAACCTTACATAACGCAACGCACACCAACCCAACCGAACCCAGCCCATAACAGCGTAACCTAACCCAACCCAATCTTATCTAACCCAACCTAACCCAACCCAACATAACCTAACATAACCCAACATAACCTAACATAACCCAACCTAACCTAACCCAACCCAAGCCAACCCAACCTAACCTTACCCAGACACCTAACCAAATCTAACCCATCCTAACCCAACCTATCCCAACCCAACACAACCTACCTTAAACTAACCAAACCCAACCTTACCCAACAAAGCCGAACCTAACCAAACCCAACCCAACCTAACCGAACCACACCTAACCTAATCCAAACCTAACTTAACCTAATCCAATCTAACCTAGCCTATCCGAACCAAACCCAACCTATCCTTGGCTAACCCAACCGAATCCTACCTATCCCATCCTAACGCAACTCAACCTAACCCAACCTATCCTAACCCAACCAAACCTAACGTAACCTAACCTTACCTGACTCATCCGAACCTAACCCAACCCAACCGAGCCCAACCCAAACCTATGTAACCTAACCCAACGCAATCTAATCTAACCCAACCTAACACAACCCAACCTAACATAACCCAACCTAACTTAACCCAACCAAACCTAACCCAGACTAAGCTAACCAAACCTAACCCAGCCTAACCTAAGCTAACCTAACCAAACCCAACCCAACCTAACCCAACCCAAATCAACCTCACCTAACCGAACCTATCTTAACCCAACCTAACATAACATAACATAACCCATCCCAACCTAACATATAACCCAACCCAACCTAATCTAACCTAACCCAACCCAGCCTAACCTAACCTATCCCAACCCAACCCAACCTTACTTAACCTAACTGAACCCAACCCATCCTAACCCAACATAAGATAACCCAACCTAACCTAACCTAGCTTAACCTAATCTAAACCAACGCAACCCAATCAAACCTAATCCAACCGAACCCAACATAACCTATCCGAACCTATCCCAACCCAACCTAACCTAACCCAACCCAACCTAATGTAAATTAACCTTACCTTGCACAGCGCAAGCCAACCCAACCTAACCCAGCCTAACCTAACCCAACCCAACCCAACCCAACCTAGCCTAACCCAACCTAACCTAACGTAAACTAACCTTACTTAACCCAACCCAAACCTACCCAACACTGCCCAACCACACCTAACCTAACCCAACCCCACCCAACCCAAACCAACGTTACCTACCCTAACCCAATCTAATCTAACCCAACCTAACCTAACCCAACCTAACATAACCCAACCCAAGCCAACCCAACCTAACCAAAACTAACCCAACCTATCCCAACCCAACATTACTTACCTTACCTAACTTAACCTAACCAAACCCAACCGAACCTAACCTTACATAACCCATCCCAACACAACCTAACCTAGCCTATCCTATCCCAATCCAACCTTGCCTAACCTAACCCAACCCAACCTAACCCAACATAACCTAAGTCAACCCAACCTAACCTAACGTAACCCAACCCAAGATAACATAACACAACCTAACCTAACCCAAAACCACATAACCAACCCTATCCCAACCCAACCTAACCTAACCTAATCCAGCCTAACCCAATCCAACCCAACAAACCTATCCTAACCTATCCAATCCATCCTAACCCAAACCTACCGAACCCAACACAACCTTATCCATCCTAACCCAACCAAACCTAATCCTACCTAACCAATCCTAACCCAACATAACCTAAGATGACCTAACCTAACCTAACCCAACCCAACCTAACCCAATTCAACGAAATCTAACCCAACCTAACATAACCTAACCCAACCCAACGTAACCTAACTAAACCTTACCAAACGCAACCTAACCTAACCTCAACTTACCTAACCCTACCGAACCTATCCCAACCCAACCTACCCAAACCATCCCAAACTAACCCAAGCTAACCTAACCTAACCCAACCCGATCTAACCTAACCCAACCCAACCTAACCTAACCCAACTTAACCTTACCTAACCCAACCTAACCCAACACAACTTAACCTAACCTAACGCAGGCCAACCTAACCCAACCCAACAAACCTAACCTACCCCATCCCAACCTCTCCTAACCCAACCCAACCTAATCCAACCTATCCCAACCAAACCTAACCTAACCTAACCCTAGCTAACCCAACATAACCCAACTCAACCTAACCCAATCGAAACTAACATACAACGCAGCCTAACCCAACCTATTCCAACCGAACCCAATATAACCTAACCGAACCTACCCCAACCCAACCTAACTAACCTAACGCAACCCAATGCAACCTAGCCCAACACACCTAACCCAGCCTAACCTATCCCAACCCAACCTACCCAAACCAACCCAAGCTAACCCAAGCTAACCTAATCGACTAAACCTAACCTAACCTAACCTAACCCAAACAAACCTAACCTAACCCAACCCAACCTAACATAATCTAACCTAACCCAATCTAACCTAATCTAACCTAACCAAACCCAACCTATCCTAACCTAACCCAACCCAAATTAACCCAACCCATCATTGCCTAACTTTAACTAACTCAACCCAACCAAACCTAACCTAACCCAACCCAATCTAACCTAACCCAACCCAACCTAACATACCCCAACACAACTTAACCTTACCTAACCCAACCTAACCCAACACAACTTAACCTAACCTAACCTAACCCAACCTAACCTAACCTAACCCAGCCCAATTCAACCTAACCCAGCACAACCTAACCCAACCCAACCTAACCTAACCTAACCCAACCCAACCTAACCTTACCTAACCAAAACCAACCAAACCTAAAATAACCTAACCGAACCCAACCTAACCTAACCTAACCCAACCCTACCCAACCTAATGAAACCTAATGCAACCTAACCCAACCCAAACATACCGAACCCAACCTAACCTATCCCATCCGAACCCAACTCAACCTAACCCAGTTTTACCTAACCCAACTAAACCTAACCTAACCTAACCCCACCCCAACCTAACTGTGATAAAGGGCGGGCTCGTACTATACACTATCGGGCGCTACCATTGTGTATGAACTGACGAGAATTAGGTGTGGGTTTCCTGATCAATAAGGATATGGCTATCAAAATAAATGAATTTTATAGTATGAATGAAACTGGCAGTTGTCGTAATTCTTCTTAATTAGAAGTACAATTTGAAGCGCTGTAGGCATACGCGTATATATCCTGTCATTATCGCCAGATAGTCCAGTCTGTTTTGAAGCGGTGGAATCGAAAACGAGTAAAGTAGAAGCGTAGTAAACTGAAGGTTGAATTCAACGCCAAGGTTATGGGACCTCGAATTAGCCTAGGATACATATGACAGATCTGCCTAAGTTAATCAGCGTTAGGTAGCCGACTAAGGAAGTACATTATACAAAGAATCGATCATGCACTATATAAAGAAGGAGGCCTGAAAGCGTTCGAAAGTATACTAGGCATTAGTCATAGGCAAAAAACAGATATGCTTTCGGGTACAAAATAAGCCCTAACGCACTAGTGCTCAAAGAGAATGCTTCGCTGGCGGCAATTCTTTTCTATGTCGACGTGCCCATTCCTGCTAGGAAGAACAGTTGCTTGACGATGTCCCCAGAACTTTCATTTATTCGGCTTGTTACGCAAAGGAACGCTTCGGCAGCCCGTAGCAACAAACTGCTGGCAAAATTAAAAAGTAAACGCAAGTTGCCGGCGCTTTATCGCAGTGGCGGCATACACAGGCATGTGCGCCAGCTTATCGACTCGTCGTACCTGCCGCTTCTCGCACAGATCCCATGAAGGCAGAGCAAAGAAGGCATATCAACTGGTAGCAAAAACATTGGCTACAGCGTGATGCCTAAGCGAGGCACTTGTTTCATAGAGCCACTTAATGGGCAGGTGAACAGGTTTTAGAATTCGACGAGCTTAGAGGGGTGGAATGTGTGAAACTTGGAGGTTATGCATGCGAAGTAATTTTTTGTTAGTAATTGAAATAGTGACATAGTCGCAGAATAGATCCGCATTGGTGGTGAGGCTTCTGTGCAGTGCGCAGATATGAGCAGGGGCCGCAACGATGACGTCACATGTTGCGCCGCTGCGTTTCCAGCTTATAAACGGTTGTTTCCAGGAATCAAACCAACGCCGATGGTGAAGCTAACGAAGCATTGTTTGGTGGTGTTTGGAGGCTCACTGCAGCTCGTAGGCGAAGGTAGCGGACATCTGAAATTTCGGCAACAGTGAGGTAAACACGAGTCCCTCCGAACTTCTCTAACGTCGTGAAGAGAAGCCTGACTATCGCTGCAGATTTAATCGGCGATTACGTGACTATTTTAAACGCTGCCAAAAAAATACTTGGCATGATTTACCTTGAAGCTTCATAGATTTGATTTCTTGAACTTAAAATTCTCAAAAAATCATTTAACCTTCTCTTTAACGAATGTGGGGTCATAGCGTCACAAGCAGAAAAAAATAATAAACTTGTAACGTTATTTTAAATATGTGGCACAAATTTTGATCGTTTTTATAGACGACAAAGGACAAGTCCAACAACTGCGAAGACAGCACGGCGCACAGGACATATGAGCAAATAGCTGGTGCCCTAACTTTTAGCCGATTTAATTTGACAGGGATTTTGACTGCCAAGTAAATTCGACTCCTTTAAGTCAACTCGTCTTGAAATGGGCTAATTTTAACCTACTTGTCTAAGCATCGTTCTGCCTGCATCGCCGTCGCGCATCACCTTCGGCCTTCGTTGCGCGTCATGAAAACACACGCTGTGGCTTCATTTTTTTTCAGGCGCCTCCCTGTATGAATGGAGCCTTAAAGCGAATCCTGCCGGATTTTTAATGTGAATAGCAGAGCTTCAGCAATTTCAATGCAGATAAAAATGAGTGAAATGGAGGTTGTCTTACATGGATTGCTTTGTTTCACCAACTCATGATTATGTGCTTAGATTCATCACGACATGTAAAGAGTTATGTAATCTTGAACAGTAGGAAAGTGACAGCCCTCCTTTCTGCTGCCGTGGACTCTTCAAAAGTAGACTTTGGTGGCAGAATAATGATTTTGGTCGTTTGACAATGGCAGTGGCGAGCAGCTGACGCACCCTTACATGCCTTGCACACCTTTCGCACAAATTCCCGGTATTCCTGCACAGTCCGCAGTCCATCTACACTGTAAAAAAAAATGCTCCGCAGTACAGAGAAACCCGCTGGTAATGCGTTGCCGGAGGGTTTTCCGCAACATGAGGTACGGACTAAATGTCAGAAACAGAGACTCCGTATGACGACTGTCACATTCTTGGTAACGGAAAGTTACGCCATGCTATGCACGAGACCGAAATCGTTTTTTCACAACGAATGGTTATGTTTTATTCTTATTGAAGTTTCCGCATTGTGTATGCATACGTCCTCCGTTCACTCGGAAGTCATTTCATCTAGAGCGGAAATTATCTGTATTGTAATTATGTACTTTCTGTAGTACATGAACATGCGTCTTCGTATAGCTTCTGCCCGCAATGTTCACTGCAGATATAGCCGTCCAGGTGCCGAACAAATAAGTAATATGTACAAGGCTTTCCTTTACGCATATTATGTAGTGCATACGTACAAAGAATGCAGCTTAGAATGAAAGAGTGGTGTTTGGGTGAGTACAAGTACATACGTTTTATTTTCATGGCAAACTACACACATTGTACATCTGCATATTGCTGTCGGATCCATCTGAAAAGCATAAAAAATCCTCATTTAGTGGTCACACAACACCAAATATAAATTTCACAAATACATTTCAACCATCCGCTATTGAACAATCGGCTTTCGTAGAAGCTTTCAAAAGCCATTCACCGAGAACCAACCCGTTTTATTGCCCAAAATTCATTTCTCATAACAGTAAACAGTAAAAACCACAGGTCCAGAAAGAAGCAGACAAAATGCGCTTTCCCGGGCGGCACTGTGCGCATGAAAGTCTTTACAGTTGCTTATCATTTTGTGCAAATAGAAAGTAGCTCAGGATGGGGGCCAGATGCAATTCAATGCAGGTGCCTTTCTGTACATAGTACTAAATGCACAACTTAGCGAGCAAGGAACATTGGTAACATCTGAAAAAGGTGGGAGACGCTTGCCAAATTTATCGTCCATCCAATCTGTTATAGGCAAGACAAGACGAAGCAAAAGTCCCGCACTCAGTTTATATCCAGTTCCCGGGCACGCCCGTTGCGGCAGATTATGACGCTTTTTATTATGACACAAACTTGGAATACGGCCCCAGGAAGCACACTTCCCCAAAACCGCATGTTTTCACTCATAGCTTCCATTATCTCAGCACGTGCAAGAAAATGTACTAATATCTGATGTCAGTGAAAATGCAGTCACACGTACCGGAAGCAGCTCACTAAGGCATTCCAATATCTCTGCAGTGTGCCTCACAAGGAACGGATGCTCAAGTTTCAAAAAAGGGCTCTTGGCAGAAATTTAACCAAAGGCAGTTGCCATGTGAACCTTTTCAAAATGATGACCCAGAAAGACGAAGTGTCCTCATGTGTCTGATGCAAAAGAAGAATGAAGGCATGAGTCTTTCTGCTTTTTGAACAGCTGTGATAAGTTTTTTACTGGTACTGCTTGGTGCACCTTCATTCTCCTTCTTGACATTTTGTGAAATAATTATATATCTGCGAAAGATCTCGCTAGCAAACATTTTGGCACTAATGGAGAAGCAAAAAGACCCATGTCCTAGGCCTTTTTTTGTGACACTAAAGGAAGGCTTGCCATTTAGAGTCATTGATTACAAAGAGGTCCATGTGGCAACAAACTTTGAGAGAATTCCTTCAAGGGCTCTTTGTTCTCATGAGGTGCCCTGTAGATATATCACAACACCTCAGTGAGCTGTTACCAGCCCTGTGAGTTCACTGTCACTTGACATCAAGGGTTTGTACTTTTCCTCGCCACATGCAGCAATGATGTATATGTCAAGAGAAAGCATAAAAGATTTCTAAGTGCAATTCCAGATTGCTTGCGGAGGAAAGCACAAGAGTGGCCATGCTCAGCTGTTACCTTTGCTTCTTGCTCGAGTTCTACAGTGAGTACTACGTAATGACAGGTGTCTGCATCAACTCATATTTAACACCCGTCCTGTGCGACCTCCATCTTGCACTACATGACAGGCAACTTTATAACACCCTTCATGCAAAGAGTGTCATCAGGGTCGGTGTGTTTTGTCAGTTTCCTGGTCCTGTGGTTTGTGCTGTGTTTTCTACTTTTAAATTATTTACTGCCTTCATTCTCCACTCCATGAAGCCTGAATGTGCTACACTGGGCTGCTCCACGCGTCGTGGAGCAGCCCAGTGGCCATTTTTTTTTCATACGTCGGAGGCACTCAGCTCGAAAGCCATGCTTACTATATTCAGGAGACAAGGGTACACGTGAGACACATCATTAATAACTAATTCTCACAATGGTATCTGGTGCAAGAATATCTAAATACTACTCAATTTTTGCTTAAGTTTTCAGATACACTCTTAGATTAAAAACATAATTTGGCTACATTAGCAGAAGCACAGCACCAAGGTACTCACCAGTTACCTGAAGCACTGTACGCAAGTTCTCGTGCCATCATGAATACAGCACACTGTCCACGTCTTCATAATGCCATGTCACTCCAGCACTTCGGTAGCAAAATTTTCCTTTAAAAAAAATTAGTTTTGTTTATATTAGACTGGTCATATTTAATTTTACTATATACTATGTACCTCACATTGTACTGCCCAAGACTAAAAATACCAATGATCACGCTTTGAATTATGTCATATGTGATCACCAAATTATGTGATCACCAATATGTTCTTAGAAATTCTGATTGAAATAAATCTGACAAAATATTATTTCAGAAAATGTGGCACAAGGAAGAAGGACGCTAGCTAGATAACCTGGACGAATGTTTTCAGTTGCATGCAGCCACCGGCACCATTGCACACAAAATGTACAATAAAGTGGGTTTTACCTTTCCGAATAGAATTTAATGCTGCAAACATTTAAGTAAAAAAATTTCAACCTTCCATTCCGCATAAAGGGAAGAAAATTCCTCTCGTTTTTTCACAAGCCTCTGCAAGTACACAATTCAGTGAATCTACTCTACAAGTACTTGAATCTATCAGCACGAGACAGGGACGAGAAAAGAAACAAAACAGGCACTGACTTGCAACTGAAGTTTATTGAAGTGAACAGAGAGTATACAGAAAAGCCACACGCCACAAACTACACAATTACACATAAGCTACATCACAACATAAGTAAAAGATTGCCCTTAACATTCCTCTCATCTAGACAGTCCAACCCGCTGCATGTTAACGCTATGGGCAGCACACTCACACATTCGTCACCGAGTCATAAGATGTGTCTAGCCTCGATAATTTTCTGGTTAATCTGCTGTGAACGTAGTGCCAAAATGCGTGTTGCCGAAAGGAATGGCTAGCAGCCTTCACATCCCTTGTAATATGCAGATAAGTTACAACCCCTACCAATATCCAAATACCTCTCATGCTCCTGTAGTCTTACATTGATACACATTCCAGTTTCACCAACATAAACCCAACCACATGATAATGGTATGCAATGCATGCAATGGTTGCAAGGCACATATATGTTGCCACGTTTCACTCGACACATGTGCTTTTCCCTAACGAAATTCACAAAATTATTAACAATTTTACAGATTGTAGGCAACTTATTAGATGCCGAACACACCATTTTTACGTCATACCTTCTGGCCACAGTTTTCAAATTTTGCAACAATCTATGTATGTACAGTAACACAGTCAGTCTTTTGGCATCTCACTGGCTGGCCCCAGCCTGATCATGCCAGTCCCTGCAAAGGGGTTTCAGCTTTTAACATGCTAAAGGGAAGAATGGCACAGCATCAAGTAACGAGGAAAGCAGGACAGCACACCCACGCACAAGTGCCAACCCTGGAGCAGATACAAAATCCAAGAGCGCGTGCTTGACATTCAGCGTTGACAGTCAAGGAAACGAGGAAACACGGATTTGAACGCTAAAGATTGAACGAGCCCGATCCTTGGCTGCCAACACTGAATGTCAAGTACACGCTCTTAGATTCTGCATCCGCTCCAAGGATGGCACTTGTGCGTGGGTGTGCTCTCCTGTTGTCCTCGTTACTTGATGCTGCGCCATTCTTATCTTTAGCATGTCAGACCAACTTGCCCAATCTTATATGCTCAGCTTTAACAATTTATCGCACGCTTCTGCAATAGCATGGTTGGGAAATCATGCTTTCATTAGCCTTAAAATCTTCTCTTGGAAACCAGTTGTCACGCTGTAAAAGCATGGCTTCACCAATACCGAGCCTAGACTTGACGACGCAATGCTATTTTTCACTAGTTTAGAATCGTTCGACCAACAGTCAAGTAGCTGCTTAACACTCCTGGGTGAATATCGCTAGCACACATGGCGTGTGCAGAACATCAAGGTAAGGTTCAGAAACCGCAGCTCTTTTTGTTGGGACATTTTCTCCAAGGTAAACTTAAGACAAAGGCCTTGCTCCTTAAACAAGTTCACAATATGTACAGGTCCCACACTATCACAACCTTAGTAAAAGACCAGAAAATCATAGACGTAGCGAAAGATTTCCCCCAGCCCATGCAATTTCTTGGCAATTATTCCTTCCACCCTACTTAAGAGAATATTGCTTAGCACAGGGGCAACCTTCGAATCGATACATTTAGCAGACTTTTGAACATATGCCGCACTGCCATACTCCACAAACATGCTCTTCACTTCAAATAAAAGGAGGCAAGTGCCAAAAAAGACTTATGTTACACACCCGTTCCTAAACACGAGCTCATCGTTGTGCTCCGATATACACATTCATAAGCTTTTCACAAGATCTTCATACGGGATAGAATAAAATAGTTCTACATCGACACTAATCACAAGACAATCCGCTGGATTGTCATTCTTAAGATACTCAACCACACTGCAAATTGAGTACAAGAAATGGATCTTCAAGATGCGAAGTAGACAGATGCTTTTGCAAATAACCAGAGATAATTTTGCATGAATCCTTTTCTGAAATTCATCTGAAGAGCATGTTATTGAATAGCATTTATTTGAAGAGCTTGTTTGTAGAGTAGCGCAGTGCGGTATGTGTTCTAAAGTATCGAATATGTAGTGGTTCAAAGGTTGACCTTGTGCTAAGCAATATTTTCTTGAGTAGGGTGGATAGAATAATTGTCCAGAATGTGCTTGGGCCGGGGGAAAGATCTTTTGCTATGTCGATGATTTTCTGGTCTTTTATAAAGGTTGTGATAGTTCGGGACCTGTACATCTTCTCAAGTTGTTTAAGGAGCAAGGCCTTTATCTCAGGTTTACCTTGGAGCAAATGTCCCACGAAAAAGAGCTGTGGTTTCTGGACCTTACCTTGATGTTCAGCACACTTCATGTGTGCTGGCGAGTGTTAAGCTGCTACCTGGCTACATGTCGACCATTCCAAGCTAGTGAAAGATAGCATTGTACTTTCTAGCGCGGGCTCAGAATTGATGAAATTATGCTTTCACAGCATGACGACTAGTTTCCAAGAGCAGATTTTAAGGTTAACGAACGCAGGATTTCCAAACCTTGTTACTGCAAGAGCATATGATAAATTGTTAAAGAAGCTGAGACAGTTTTGCTGTGACCGGAACAATCAGGCTGGGGCCAGCCAGCGAGATGCCAAAAGACCAGTTGTGTTACCGTATGTACATAAATTGTCGCACAATTTGAAAAATGTGACCAGAAGGTATGATGTAAAAGTGGCTTTCTCGGCCCCTAATACGTTGTCTAAAGCATGTAAAATTTTAAGAATAATTCTGTGAATGTGGCTCGAGAAAAGTACACGTGTAGAGTGAAATGTATATGTACCTTGTAAAATGAATGTGGTATCAAATAATATTATCTTGTAGTCTGGTTTACGTAGGTGCAACTGGAAGGTGTATGAATGTAAGACTACAGGAACACAAGAGGGTAGGGGCTTGGCTAGGTGGTTGGGATAACTCTGCTGTACACTGCACGGGATGTGAAGTCTGCTACCCTTTTCTTTTGGCAACACGCATTTTGGCAGTAAATTCAGAGAGATTAAATGGAGATTATCGAGGCTAGACGCATCTTATGACTCCGTGAAGAATGTGTGTTTTGTCTATCGTGTTAACACACAATGAGTTGGACTACCTCGATCAGGGAAATGTTGAGAGCGATTTTTGACTCATGTTGTCCTGTATGCTAATCTGTAACTACATGGTTTATGGTATTGCTTGGCTTTTTATATATTCCCTGTTCACGCCAACAAACTTTAGTCGCGAGTCAGCACCTGTCTTGTCTCCTTTCTCATCCCTGTCTTTCGCGCTGGTGGATTCACCGCAATGGCTCACCTATGCAGAAATCCAAGGCATGACATTTTCCTCTTCACACTCGTGGTTCAGCGCATAATACGGCAAAGGCTTTTCAATTCCAAGGAAAGTTCATGGCTCCATTGAACACTGCCTCCTGCTTACAAGACACAGAGCAGCAATCATTGTAGATTCTACCTGTGACACAAAGAGCAAAGTTTTAGTTTGAGTGGACTAAACTAGGAAAGCAGCACAATATATCTGCAATGAAGTGAAGTAGCAGTCACTGACCATAGTCGAAAAAAGAAAGACGTTTCGAAACCCGTACGGGTTTCTTGTTCACAGTGAGCAGGACAAGAGCGGTGGCGAATTTATATCCGGAGAATGTGACGTAAAGATCGGGCGTAGATGCCTGGCATGGGGCCAGCGTTCTTGTTTAATGTTGCTTGTGATGTTTGGATGAATAGCGATTCCAGCAGAAGGCGCGTCGTCAGGTTTCTTTCCTTAGATAAGATGGAGGCATTGCCCCAATCAATCTGGTGGCCAGTGTCGTGTGCATGACCCGCCAGCGCATTTGTGGCATGCTTTTTGTTTTTCACATCACGTTGGTGGTCCTTTATGCGTCTTGAGAACTTCCCTGTCTCCCGATGTAGGCATGATTGCAGTTCAGGCATGGTATTTTGTAGACGACTCCTGGAAACTGCTCATTTGGTAGTCGGTCCTTCACATTCATTAGCTGATTCCGCAGCTTGCTGACAGGCTTGTGGGCCACGCGTAAATCGTATTTTGAGAACACACGAGACAACGCTTCGCTGATACCAGGCATGTATGGAATGCCTGCTCGTGTTCGATACGTCCTACAATCAGTGGTAGCTGGATGTGCAGCTCGTTCTTGTAGCTTTGATATGAAGCGGCTCGGATAACCGTTGGCTGACAGTTCTTCGTGCACTCTTTTTAACTCAAGATCAAGAAAAGGAGTTAAAAAGAGTGCACGAAGAACTGTCAGCCAACGGTTATCCGAGCCGCTTCATATCAAAGCTACAAGAACGAGCTGCACATCCAGCTACCATTGATTGTAGGACGTATCGAACACGAGCAGGCATTCCATACATGCCTGGTATCAGCGAAGCGTTGTCTCGTGTGTTCTCAAAATACGACTTACGCGTGGCCCACATGTCTGTCAGCAAGCTGCGGAATCAGCTAATGAATGTGAAAGACCGACTACCAAATGAGCAGTTTCCAGGAGTCGTCTACAAAATACCATGCCTGAACTGCAATCATGCCTACATCGGTGAGACAGGGAAGTTCTCAAGACGCATAAAGGACCACCAACGTGATGTGAAAAACAAAAAGCATGCCACAAATGCGCTGGCGGGTCATGCACACGACACTGGCCACCAGATTGACTGGGGCAATGCCTCCATCTTATCTAAGGAAAGAAACCTGACGACGCGCCTTCTGCTGGAATCGCTATTCATCCAAACATCACAAGCAACATTAAACAAGAACGCTGGCCCCATGCCAGGCATCTACGCCCGATCTTTACGTCACATTCTCCGGATATAAATTCGCCACCGCTCTTGTCCTGCTCACTGTGAACAAGAAACCCATACGGGTTTCGAAACGTCTTTCTTTTTTCGACTATGGTCAGTGACTGCTACTTCACTTCATTGCATCACCATGCCTGACCAGACGGATTTCCGTCGAACTCTTGACTACACAATATATCTATAGCCAAATAACTGAACTGAAAGAAATAGAGGGTAGTGTAATAGTGAACACACTTATATATTGCAAGTAAGATATATGCATAATATATTGCAATATCCAACACTGCTACCATTGCCTTAGCCAACTACTTCATAAATAAAAATAAATGCAGTATCACAAAAATACTGATAACGTACTATTAGTGTTAATAGTAGCAGTGCAGGTTCCATGAACAAAAAAGGGCCCAGTGCTGACTGTCGTTCCCACAGCAGCCTTGTGACCAATGGCCGGTGTAAAGGAACGAGGAAGAATGACTGAAAAGAGAAAGAGCCAGGGGGAAGGAAAATAGGTATAGAAGGGCTTAGGATATCATAGGCAAATAAGGTTGTTTAGACAGTGAGCACAAAATAAACATTACCAGACAAGTAAAGACATGCAAGACCAAACATATATATCATTGTGCTGAGTGGCAAACTTGATGCCATTTAGCCCAAAATATGTTTTCAATAAAGTGATTTTAATTATTAATAGAACAACTGACCGAGTGAAACCATAACAGGGATGAACAAGGAAGTTGTTAATATTCTGGCAGAAATTAAAAGAAGAAAATGGATCTGGCCAGGGCATACAATGCAGAGAATGAATCACCAATGGTATCTTAGGGCAACAGAATGAATTTGATGGATTTTAATGGCACAAGGGCATCTGTGGCCAAAGAGTGCCTTAGCACAAGTTAATTTCGTCTACTCAAGGTGAAATCAGAGACCCATTTCCCAAGCATTTCATTCCAGATAAGCTGAGCACCACGCCAGGAAACAGCTTGTGCATTGTATCGCAACAAAATGAATTTCACCATAAGAAAAATATAGCAGGAGATAGCTGATTATAAGCTCACTAGATAAGATTAGGTGATTTCTGATAGTGTGGCATGTAGCTGGTGCAAGACACAGATAATTAAACTGGAAAAGGCCATTGTCCTGAGGTGAATGTAAACTAAGCAATGAGGATAATGAAATTCGCTACACTAGAGCTGTTAAGAATCAGCTCAAGTTCCATGCTTCAAGATGATGCAAGTTTGCTCAGTGAAAAAAAAAATCATAAGTTCACCCAAGAATTGGTACCTTGGCGGTATCAGGCTGCAGGTGCAGATGAATTAATCCTGCCTCAGAGAAGAGCTACATAGAGCACAAAACATTTTAGGCCAGTCCTACACTGACAGCTGTTAATAACTATTTTAAAACTGTTTTTCATTGCACAAACAATACCAAGTTTTGGTCATGTGATTATGTTACTGAGGCTCTCCTAAAAATTCTAGCCAGAGCTAAAATACAAGCTGTCTCAACTAAGTTTTTATATCAACAATGAGAACATAAACACATGCAGATTATTCAAGTAGAAGTTTTATTCTTCATGACGTGCCCTACAAATTTTAAATTATACTGAAAAGTAATAGAGTGGAGTGCTTGTGCCAAAAATACTAAACCTCAACAACAAAGAGAACACAAGATAAAGGCAACAACATATTGCCCAAAATTTAAATGTTTGACAGAACAAATATGAAAAGAAAACCTCTCCACAACTGGAACAAAACAGCGTGATACCGAGCACACATTTGAAAATTGTTTCATCCAAATCCCCAGTCTGGTGCTCCAGCACTCTTCAGCCAGCATGTCATAAAATGTACCATAGTTCTGGTAGCTGTAAAGAGTATACAGCTGATCCGGCATTTTGATACGTGAACAGTAACCCTCAATGACCACCAGGCTGAATACTTTCAAGAGGCTGTTCTAGTAACAAGACTGCAGTGAAACACTTAGCAAGTTATGCTGGCGTAATAATGCAAACCGTTAATCTGAGAGTTCGCTACCACGCAACTCTGCAGTAACTCCTAAAGTGTTGCAATCGAATGAAAAAAAGGACTGCCTATTATATAAACAAAAGTCAAGAGGCTGCAATGCAAGACCACGACAGAAGTGCTGCAATACAGCAATAGCGATGCAATGTACACTTTAAGCAACACAATGAAACATGATCTTTTATCCTTAATTTTCAGAATTTAAATATTTGTTTTTCTTGCTCTCTTGCAAAATTAAGTTTAGATCGTGAAAGCGCTCAAAAAGACAAGGATACAGAAAGAAATTTCCACACAGTGCGCTTACTTCCAGTGTCTTTTTGAGCCCATCCACTATCTAAACATGGTAACCCAACTAGTCTAAATGCTGTCGTTATTCCAAAATTAAGCCTTTCACAAAGTGGGAGCCCCTTTCCCCATACAAGGTGCACCATAACTAATCCAACACTTTTTTCATGATATGTTTTCTCTGAGAATAAACACTGTTTGAAGATTTTGCAATAGTACTTGTCTTTTCGATTCTACGAATGTATCATGCAAGTGTTCAATGAAATGACCATCTGCCTATCTTGATCATTGCTCAAAATCAGGGTATAATGCACCATGAAGGGCAGGCTCTGCTTGATTTTTATGTTTTCCTAACGAAGCATGTACGTGCAACCCTTCTGCTGGCTTGTATGCAGCAGGTTTGTCTAGCTAGGCGAACTGTGGTTTTGCTATAAAGATGAAATGGTACTTTGGAAGTGAATGGTTTTCTAAAATGCATTTAACATACATACCGGGGCTTTAACAGCACCTGGTGTAAGCAACATCAGTGGGGGGACTGCAGGAGTGGCCTAGTGGTCCGAGCATCTGCCTCGCAAGCAGGAGGTGCGGAGTTCGATCCCCAGTGCCACCGGGTAACCAGCGGTGATACAATGGGTCGTTTCAATGGCCAGTTTAAAACTTGAAATAGCCATGCTGCAATATATACAAAAAATGATTTGTGTACTCTCTCTTACATGACATAGTTAATCATATCATAGTGTTGGTAGTACACAAAATGCATGTGTGGAACATATACATGCACTGTTTTTGTTCACATATTACCTGCTATGTGCTGTTATGGCATGTTATGTGCTGGGAAAGCAACAGATAGTGAGCAATGTTGTGTTGCAGCCTTTCTTCTGGTGGATTTGAATCATGTGAGGTGCAGCTGAAATTGTTTCATACATAAGTATATTTCATGTAACACAACAAAAAGTGCACAGCCCCATCATGAGTTGTGGTTTAAACTAACAGCGAGCTTTTTACTACTCTATTTAACATATGATGCAAGTCAGTGATGCTGGAGGCCCAAAACTAAATACTGTGAGGTAACAAGAGCTAATATGGACAATCATGCCTTTAAGAGATATTGTCAATATATATTTTCCTGAATGAACTAAAGTTATCCTTAGAAGCATTCAGAGGAAGATAATTTTGCTAAATGCCTTTTGCCAGAATAGGCCTTTTATGAACCAGTTGCAAATGAAAAGAATAACTTTAAGACCATGCTATGCATGCTCTAACGCCAAAGTAGTTGCATACAAGCAGTATACTATGCCCCTAGTTTTATGGTGGGCCTGTACTGCACAATTTTCATGCAAGGTAGTGGAAAGTATGTGCCATGAAACAGACCTCTGCTTGCTGAAACTGGCAAATAAGTACTGGGTTTTTAAGGCAGGAAAGAAGTTACATAGTTCCTTCTGCAGGTTTTGAACTTCAGGTTAGTTATTTGAAAAATATCAATCCCTGAACTGCAATGATTGAAGTTTTTAGCAAATAACATTTCCATTGTAACAGTGGAAACGCTCTTTTATTTGAGGAACGACTTTTCAAAAGCCTGCGTTTCATGGTGGCTGTCAAGTAGCCCTGATAAAGAGAAACCAGTCACGACACACAACCAAGCCCCCGTAGCACATTTTCAACTATACCCTCATGATATAGCTTTAAAGTAAGTGTTAAGCAATACAAATACAAGTCCCTTGATTTCCTTCATGATTTATCACTGGTGTATACATACAAAGATAACCGTACCAGATGTGGAGTGCATGGTACAGAGAGAGTAGGCAGATGGTTTCTTGACACTCAAAAAGTGAACAAGGGAAGGAAAAATCTCAGGGTGCTTGCCGTTTCGACAAGACAACTTGTTTTCGTCTGGGGTCAACATATACAGAGGAAACTTAGAATCAAGTACAGGGTTGTCCACTCTTAGCGCGAACACGCGAGCACATGGCTGTGCTCTTTGGGCCACTGTGTCTGACATTGCCACACATCGAAGTGTAACATGACACGAAGCACCACATCCAGGTGCATCTCCTCTTGCGCCATTTTGCAGCGATGAGTGGCTGCGCCGCACACATTGGACCTCTAAAGAGTGCGGCCATGTGCTCACATGTTTGCACTAAATGTGGCCAGCTCTGTACATTCCGGAATTGGCATAATTATTAGAAAAGGCCTTGCACATGGTCAGAGGTTTCCCAACCCATAATTTCCCCCTCCTTTCCTGCTTTCTTTAATTTATCCTTATACTTTGACCTTACGCTCTGCACCTCCTGACATCACTTCTCGGAACCTTGGCTGCCATACTCCTCCCCCTCCCCTTTCTTTTTGCCTTTTCTCCGAACCTGCCCTCATTTTCTCTTTTTCCTTCAAATTATTTTGCCCCCCCCCCTGGTATTTTATTCTGCCATGCTGCTTAATTCCTTTATCCTGGTTTTTCAGGAAAAGGCAGCCAGCCATACCAAGCCACCTGTTGCGGCTGGACATAAAGCCATTCAAGCCCACTATCCGCACTCCATACCCCGAGATTCATTTCTACTGAATTGGGCTTTTTTGTTTTCACAGTTTTGCAGGTCAACCGGTTAATCTTCTTTAGCAGCTATCATGCCTGGTCAAGGTTCACGCTCCCCATCGTAACGCCCTTCCCATATCGCACCCTCACCCCACACAACAGGCATTTCGCCTCGAAGTGAAAACCTTATTTAAATCCCACCAATGATGAACACTTTGCCAGACAAAGACAAGTCCTCTTGTCGAAACGTCGGCAAGCACCCTGAGGCTTTTCCCTTCCTTATTCAGTTTGTGAGATACCAGGGACAGGTGTTCAAGCAGCCATACCACACTAATACCCCTGTCACATGGGCACCGCAAAGGCCTTTGAGAATCATATCCAAAGGCGTAAGGAGTGCAGCTACCCGGTACAAATGTTGCGCCTTTGTCGCTAAGGGCCTTGGAGCCGAAGGCGCTCAACCGAGACCTTCAGAGCCCGAAGACGCGGCATTCGAGAAGCTGTGATCCCAGTACCATCCAAAGTCAAAATGTAAAAGCAATAAAAAAAATAGATAAGCTAATAATGTTTGAAAACATTTTTTTCAAATACGAAAGGTGTGTCTGGCTTTGGTTTTTGTACGGGTGTTTATGTTTTATGTTCAAATTTCAAGACAGTGAAAGTGTTGCGGCAACACCGAGCGCCCATGGTGGCCAAGGCAATACACGTACAAAACCTGCTCCTGCTGATGAGAGTAGCTGTTGCAGTACTTTTAAGGAAGCAATCAGAATAAAAAAATTGTCAAAGCTCAACGAATGAACAGAATACACCACTTTAATTTTAGAACACTCACTTCAGCCACCTCGAGTATAGCAGCGGGTGCTAAGCCTGAACGACTTTCACCTTTGGACTGCACCGTGTAGCTGCATCGCTGCTCCTTTAAGCTTTCGCTCCTTTGGTGAAAAATGGTGCCTTTGCTGGAAAGGCCTTCGAGGAATGCCGTGTGACAGGGGTATAAAGCACATTTTTTACTGACACGAAAGACTCAGTGCCTTTAGTCCTGACAACATTCTGAATCATGCTTTGGTGGCTTAGCATATCAAAATACTGGACATGACAAAATCAGCTAATTAGTGAGGGCTATTATTTGCTATAGGTAACATTATAACATTCTCCTAAAATAATGAAAAGAAACCACCAGCACTGACATCAACGTACAATTTGGCTGTAACATACTGACATGACAATATAGTTACACGTAAATTCCCTTTTCGCACTTCAAAACTGCATGCATTATTTCTAGAAAGTGCGAGAACAGAAGCTCATACATATTGCCAAAGAAAAGAGTGCATAATAGTACCACTTATGAGGTGTTTATCGGCAACTGCAATGAGCAAGGCTATGTTAATGGCAATCCAGAGTTATTATGTGCCTTACGAGCGCATGCACTTGGGAGGTGATAGCAGCTGTGGACGCAGCTGTCCATCGCAGTTTTGAGTCTGTCGAGATAACACATGGGGTAAGGTATTCCCTGTTTTGCTGCCGAAGGCATAACCGTCAGCGAGTGGAGTTGCCTTGCTATTCACTGTCAATATCTACTGCTCAAAGTAAAGGAAACTAGGGCACAAAACATACAGCATTTCATATTATGCTTTGGCCAAATGCAGTGAGAATGAAACAGACTAGAGACTTGTCTTATGACGTTTGCACTCTTTACTTTGCACCAGAGGAAAATAAATTTATGCACAGTTGACCTACTGCTTGCCACAGTCCCAGAAGAAATGAATCCAGGTCTCAGAAATTCTACCGAGAGAATACTGATGCTGCATGTGCATTTCTCTGAACTGTTCTGAAATATGCAGAAGTTACCAATTTTTTTATTACCTGATTACATACTGTAATCTTTGCAAGGAATATGAGGTTAACGGACTGGGAAAAATGTCAGGAATGGTACCTTTGGTACTGGGCACTTGGACAAACAAATGACCCACTGGGCGTCCCCAGGAGCTCTGCTACCAGGCACCCCTAGCAACAGTAGTCAATTTTCCAGATCCAAAGGAGCCATGCGAATGATTGCCGAAAAGTCAAGTTTAAGGACAGCAGATGCATGAACACAAAACAGTTTTCCAACTTTGTTTCAGTGTGATAAATGGTTTCAAATCTCTAGACTATATCTGGTAGTACACAAATTATCAGAACACCATCTCCCGCTCAGAATCATCTCAAAACACATTCGACACGCAGTACCAACATGGACAGTTCGTGCTTAATTGAATCCAAAAGTTTACGCTGATCGACCAATATTACTCTAAATAGAGACAGAAAGCGCATGCACGTTGTACTGATGTTATCGTGAACATAACATGCGACGAGACGCAGGGTTACAATACAAACAAAAAACCGCTTTCAAAATTTGAGAACAAAAGGCTCACCTTCTCACAAGTTCGCCAAACCGGAGACGTTGCCGAGTGGCTGCCGCCAAAGTCACTCGCAATGCACAGAAACAATAAAAATGCAGTGCCGCTGACTTTCCTTGAGCAATTCGAGTCGATTGAACTTCCAACTGTTCGCACCGACTACCTCTGCAAGCATGTTTAAAAGCACGACCGGCTTAAGTAATAAAGCCGGTCGTGTCTAAAAGTTAGCAGCGTAGCCACGCCATTTGCAATTTACGGAGCTACACGGGAAATTCATAGCGCCATTCGCGTATTCGTGCTCAAGCTCACGTCGCTGATGTCGCAAAGGCGCACAACGGCAAAAAGATATAAGATGTATTTAATTTTACGGTAGCTTTTTTAGCTGACAACCTGAATCGTTTGATATATTGTTTTTTTTCTTTTCGTTGCATGAACGTTATTACCACCAGCGGCAGCGCAGCTTGGCCATGGCTAGCCATGGCGAAGTCGAAGCGCTAGCCGAGCCCGCAGTCGGAAACATGTGCGCAGTTAGCGCAGTGTGGAGTTGAATGAACAGGCGCTATGGAATGGGTTTTTGTTCTTCCGTGTTCGCTGCGTGCGTCCTGCGCGTTGTGTGTCTTTAGTATGTGTGTGTGTATGTGTGTGGCCGGAACGCTGCATTGGAGTGCACATACAACAGCTCGCTGTCCCGTGCGGCATCGGTGCGTAGTAAAACGATCATGCAGAATGTGCGTTACAATGCCAGTGGCCCTGCACGAAAGAGGAGACTTGAAGCCGACGGAAAAGCTGCTCTCCCTCGTGGGACTGCAAGAATCTGGCGAGTAACAGCCGACGCGCGTTTCGGTGGATGATTCCGTTTACCACGCCAAAAAATTCAGCACTGGCCAACAGCAATGATGAACTGCTGCTGCATCATCACCTGTGTGATGTTTGTGACAAGCTTGTTGGATGTGAACGTGGCCATGAATGGTATTCGCCTAGCAGTGGCCCTCAGGGCGTGGCACCAGTGGATACCTGAAGACGATTACTGTTTGCCCGCGCCCTGGCGCCTCGCATTCAACCGAATGCTTTGGCGTTAATTATTTATATCTGAATTTCACACGTAGTTGGACTCGCAAATATTACAGCGTACGAACGTACCGTCGGAAGAGCACCCTTTTCTTTTTTTTTTAGGGAGGGGGTGGGGGAATTACCGTCTGCTCAAATTTAATGTCACTAATATTTTGAGCTTATTTTCTAAACAGGTGCCGTGGTGGCACTGCAAGCAATGCATTTACTGGGCAGAAGTTTATTTTATGTTGTGTTGGCACAAGGTTAATGATTGTCATTGTACTGTGGTGCCATGTTCAAACAAAACACATAATTGTACACTCTCTTTGAAGAATGTCTAATGAGGTAATAAATTACTGAGCAGCGAGTATGCACTGTGGTAAATGCGACGAACGTTACTGAATTACTTCACACTTGTCATGTTCTGTTGTCGTTAGTGATTACGTATGCCTTGGTGTCTGCTGCTTTCCAGTGTAGGGGTCGAGAGGCATGTCGAGCTCCACTTAGCAGCTTTTTTTCCTTCCACTCTCTACTGGCCAACGTGGTAAAATAAACTCAACATAATGCGTGATTGCTCAGACCTAGATTAGACTACCATTTCACTTATTTACTCTCAGGGCCAATTGGCATCGAAGAGAGGAGAGCGACTAACATAAATACATGTGTAGGCTGATTAATTAAAATGGTTATACACAGCAGACTTGAAGGCATTGGATGCAGTGGTGGACATGACGAAGGCAGAGAAGATGTGACAGCTGGAAACGTAGAAAAGTGGAGATCTGCGTGAGTTTGTACGCGACTTAAGGTGAACGCAAGCAAGAAGTTAAGAAGGCGCAGAAGACTGAGGCCAGAGTTAAAACTGTAGTTTAACAGAGGAAAGCACCTCCCAGCAAGCCACAATGTGCACATGCAAGCAGTTATGTGAACACAGAACATAGAAAATGAAACTCCTTTTTGGACAGAAGGAAAGCTAAGGTACATTGCTTATTGTGATGTTGCTTAAAAAGTTGGTGTCTAGTTGTTGCCCTTCATATCTGGTCCTTCCACACCCAGCAACTGAAATGCCATCAAAAAGGAGCATCTTCAATCACTCCAATTACATGGGAGGTACACATCGCCAGATGTCAGAGGCTTGGCGTCTCATCTTGCAGACTAGCTAGTTTGGCAGATTTAAACATTACCGCATGTAAGAGGCATGCGGCAGCCTTGAAGGGGAGTATTTCATAAGTGTTACAGCATATTGTACAGTGTTGGCATGCTTCATTATTTACATCACAGTAATATGCTAGCACAGGCTGGAAAGTTTGTAAGTAAACAGAAAAAAACAATGTTCATGCCATATCTTAGCCACATTCTTAGTATTGTATAAAAAGTGGAAATAAGGAATTCCTCATTTTTTTGTCAGCTTTTTCTTTCTGTGCATTGATTTTTTGCAAGTTAGCAAGGTTCTACAGTCTTGTGTGCCTATCGGCTGGCCCTTTGTTTGTCAAAGGTACCGAGTACACAATGGGTCGTGTCAGTGCAAGCTAAGTAAACGATGGATAGAAAATTCGTGCTTTCAGAGTATTTCCAGAAAAAACTGCTATTATTTCCTACTCAGGATGGGGGAACAGCATCGATGGTGCACATCCTCCTTGTCACTGCAGCAATTATGGCTGCTCGCTGCTCTTTGGTGGCGTTTCATTTATCTGCAGGAAGAGCAGGCATGAATGGGCGGCAATAGTTACCTACTAAATTAAACATTGCATTGGGCAATATGTTGTTTTGTCGGTGCTTTTGTTATCCATGAAGGAGTTGGTGTTTTTGATTAATGGTTGTGTATCAAAGATGTAACTGCTACATTGCACTGCATTCACAGATTTGTTTGCCCATGCTTTTGGTTTACTCAGTTGTTTATTTCCTTACCAAATGGCAGGTGGAAATTCGGCTTTCAACTTGTGCACTTTCATCATGTTTGCAATGTACTTTCAGCTGGTGTTCAGTTTCACTTTGGAGAAGTTGTCCAACCATTGTCTGTGTCTAAATGTTTTTTAACAGTTGACCTCATTACGCAGCATTTCTCACAGAAAGCAAATGTTGCAGTAACATTTTTATTAAATGTTACTCTATCATGTGGCTAGCAATGTAGCGAAAAATATTTTCATCAAGTCAGCTTTTAACATTATAGCAAATTAAGGCCTTTGTTATTTAACGTTGCTCACAATTTGTACCAATCACTCAACCTTGAAGCAACGTAATGCGTTATCACCCTTCCTCAGCTCTTCATTGTGTTAATCACATTAGACATGCTCACGGTCGTTCGCCATGCTAGTTTGCGGACATTGTTGGCTAAGAGTAAACCAGACAAATAAAAAATCGGACGTCATGTCATGCCTATAGTCCGCGGGCCAGCAGTTCATCGTGTAAAAGTGGCGTCACATCATAAGCATCTTCTGTTTTTGCTGCCTTTAAGCAAGTTATTAGTGCGGTTGGTGCAACGCATAGTCAATGGGGTCAACCGTCCTGTCGTGTTAAGTTTTGATCCCTTAAATTGAATGTTTAGTATTTTCCCTGCAACGACTACAGAGGAACACGGACATTTCCTTCAATACTGGACTGAATATACGGTCATTCCCTACGTTTCATTGAAAGCAGATGTGTTTCTGTATTTAAAACGTACATAGTCTACGTTATAGGTACGGAAATGTTTTACAGTGTAGCTATCACCTTGCATTGACACTGGAGTTCGTTCTAGACTACGTGGCTGAACAGCTTGGTTAACACCATCGTCTTTCTTCAACATCCAGGACGCATCGGCCACCGTCAAGCTGCTCGAACAATTATGCGTTGCTTCCTGCGTCAGCGATAATCAGCAAAGCCCCATTACGTTCGGCAGTTTCCAGTGGCAGCAGCGAGCGGCGGACGCGCTCTTACACGGCTTGCACGTTCTTTCGCTTTTTCCATTACACATTGGCCACCGTCAAGCTGCTCCAACAACCATGCTCTGCTTCTAGCGTCAGCGATAATCAGCAACGCCCCCTTAGGTTCGGCAGTTTGTCAGTGGCAGCAGCGAGTGGAGGACGCATCTTTACACGGCTTGCACGTTCTTTCACTTTTCCAGGACACACGACCGCCGTCAAGCTGCTCCAACAACCATGCGCTGCTTCTAGCGTTCGCGATAATCAGCAACGCCCCTTTACGTTCGGAAGTGGCAGGGGCGAGCGGCGGATGCCCCCTTACACAGCTTGCACGTTCTCTCGCACTTTTTATAGGTCCGTTCCTGCCCAGTCCGCACTCCGTCTAGCTATAACCTTGCATTGACACTGGAGTTCGTTGTCGACTACGTGGCTGAACACCTTGGTTAAAACGATGGTCTTTCTTCAACATCCAGGGGCGCGATTACGGATCAGTCTCAATCGAAATTGTCTCAAAAAGTATATCATTTGGCTCTCTCCTATTGGTCGGCGGCCATTTTGATTTTTTTCGTCACTGACTGACGTCGTAAATGGCGCAGAAGTGGTGACGTTGGCCATCTAATTATGCAGGCAGATTGAGACGATTTTTTGAGACTGGAAAAAGTAGTATCAACACGTTTGAGACAGAAAATGGCGGCTGTTTACATCGTCGTATACGCGGGTGACCGCGCGAGCAACGGTGTCGGAGGGTGCATGAAGACGACTTTGACGCGCGGGAGAGTTATTTCGAGGAGACTGCGCAGTGTCTGTGCGACGAACTCGCCGTTGGGGGAAGTGCGCGGGTGAGTGCGCTGTCAGTGGAGCGGCAGGTGCTGTGCGCGCTGCGCTTCTTCGCCTCCGGTGGGTTTCAAGGCGCCGTTGGAAATGAAGAAAACGTCGGCGCAGCCCAACCGACTGTGAACAAGTCTTTGCGGCGGGCAGCGGAGACCAATGTCAACGTTGGGTCACAGAAGGGGGGTGTTCGCTTTCCGAGGAGACCCGAGGAGAAGGCGGCGGCGAAGGAGGGTGTCCTTTGCCTAAACGTTCGCCGCGGCAGCATCTCCGGCGTCGTCGGGTGTGTCGATTGGGCACTCATCACTATCAAGGAGTCTGGGGGCAGTGCTGCGAACGAGCCGCAAGCGGTTCTACGCTGCGAACGTAATAGTGAGTATACTTCGGCCACTGTTTTTGACCGCATGAGTTCAAGTGCTACAATTGCATGAGCTACTAGTGCGGGCCTCGGCAGCGAGAGTGAGTACGGGCTGTGCTTGTTTTTTCTCAGATCTGTGGCGCGAACATGTGCATACTGGCCGTGGACTCGCGCTGACCCGGATCCTTCCGCGACGCGTTTGTCTGGCGGCATACCGAGGCGGAGGAAGGCCTTCTGGACGACGGTGATTTTTTTTCTGGGTAAGCAGTAAAACAGCCGTGTCACCCGTCGGGCGAACTCAGTCACATCTATTGAGCTCCAGCACTATGCATTTGGCCGGATCTGCTAAAGCTACAAGAATCAGTCTGGACAGTTACACAAATGCAGACACTTTACAGTATGATACAGTGTATTGCCACCCTTTCCTTTTGTTAAATATAATTGCAGCAGAAACACAGGACACATATTACATTGTTGAAATGCATAGCCTTTCCTGTTGAAGAAACCAAAGCAAAATGCACCTGACAGCGCTTGTGTTTTGTAGGCAATCATAGCGCATCATTTATATGAATATGGTGGTAAAAGACTGACCTTACAGTAGTGCTCACTTATACATCTAAATCCTGCATGTATGTATGCTCTTGAATGTCATATTCAGCAAAGCCTGGATGTGGGCTACTTGGCGTGAGTCTTCTACTGTATAGCAGAGTGTCCTGTAATGCTGTTGAGATCACTGAGAAAGGACATGCTTAGCTGCATCATTTTTTGTTATGCAGGAGACTATGTCTACCCACTGGAGCCATGGCTGCCTGCACCAGTTGCATGACATTACAGACCTGACTCAGCAGAAGGCCTGTACAACACGCCACATGCTTTCACACAATTTGTGGCTGAGCGCTGTATTGGTGTGCCGAAAAGCTGCTTCCGTTGCTTTCAAGGGCACCGGGTGTGCCAGTGGAAGTGGACAGTGCGCATCATCACCGCACGTGCCGCACTTCACAGCCTCTGTTTGGATATGCCCATATCAGCAGAGGGTGCAGGCGACACTGCCTCTGACCCAGATAACAACGGGCCACCTCTAAATGGTGGCTGCCTCGTACAGACAGGATCCCTCCTCACCTGCCTCCTGAGAAGAGCATGCGGTGCTGTACTTTTGGCCTCTCTAGGACGACCCGTCTCCAGAGGAAGGCGTACCGAGGGATGGTGCAGCGGCAGTTGCGATGGAAAATCTAGCGTCCAGAGACGACTCACCATGCTGGCATAGAGAGTCATATCAGGCACTCTTCCCCTGTTGCCACTGTCATTTCCTTGTGTCATTGCACAACACACATCTGCAAGTGTGTGAGCAATTGTGTGATGTGGTTGTGCCCTTGGCCAACCTGTGTGCAGCGAGAAGCCAGCAGTGACAAACAAGTGCCCCCCACCGGCTGCCACTTCATTTTCAGTGTGTTTGCTAGTATATCTTCCAGTCCCTCAGCAGCGTGTTGCACAGTCTCTTCCTCAAGACGGAAAAGGTGTTGAAGCAGCTCGCCCAATTTCTGAAAAGCATCATTTTGAACTCTCTTTTGTCAATTCTTATGTCAGCCCACCTGCCCCTTCTCTGCTGTCTCCTTCCAGCTTGGTGGAGTGCCTGTGGTCATTACCTGTGTGATGAACATGCATGAACCAAACGTGTAATGCTGGAATAAGGCATGAAATATTTGTGATGCTTGTTGGAATCAAAAAGCTGTTTTTTATTGCATCATACATTCAGTAAGCGCGTTTATTTTTTTAGGCACAGCATTTGACACGAGTGTTTCTATTGCAGAAAAGCCAGTGTACATACAAGCATACTTTACCTTAATGTACAATTACCGTATGGCATTTCTGAGTGCAGTTAAGAAAAAAAATCTGAAAAATTGAGTTAAAAGTGCATGTTTTCTTTCATACAGAGGCTACCTGTACAATAAATATGGCATAGTACAGTGTACATGATGAATTTTCCGGACTACAAAACATTTTGGCACATATAAGTAGTGTAAATACCAAAGCTAAGCTTTTAGTGTAATAGTGTGTGGCTAGGGGTTTCGCTCTGTGCTAAAAGCTGTACCTACTGCAAGGAAACCGCTGTACAACAATGTATAATAAAGATTGTAAGGTGCAGTGGCTACAATGACTGCTGAATGACTAGAACATCTTCACTGATAGACAAAGATGTGTAACAGACACATCATCAAGGATTAGAGGTTAGTTTACAATCACAAATCATGCAACCCCGTTACTGGAAATGCTCTACAGCTCTAAGAATATACAGGCAGCTCCATTGTGGGAAATTTTGAGCACTCGGTTATTGCCCCATAACTGACACCTAGCTTGGTTTGCGTAACACAGGGCTATGAAGTCTTGTCCATGATGACACGAGACGGTGACAATGCCGAATGGCCGGACAAGCTCCTTGTGCTATCATATAATATGTGTGATAAGTGCAACTGCTTTCAAGCTACTTTTCGCCTAGGTATTTAATGTCCTAGTCATTTTCAACTGGCTGTTCCCTTTCAAACTGGAGTAGCCTGTATACAGGGTGTCTCAGATATGATGGACCATAATTTAAAAAAAAAAACAAGTGGTCTTCCGACCTGAAAGGAAGTGCATGTTATAAGCTATGCAAAGTATTTAAAGCCCTTCAAACACTGCCCTCACCAAACCCAGTTATACCAACATCACTCCGCCTGCTGAGCAAAATACAATATTACACATCACTGCCCTGTCCTACCTACCTCACTGCCCTGGATCATATGCAATTCAAGCGCTGTGTACCAGCAAACATGAACAAACTTGCTCAACTTTCTGCCCAGTTGCAATTAGCCTCTATACAAGCAAACTACTTCTTTCCTGGTTGACCCTGGATCTACTACATGATCAGTAAATAACGTTAATGGAACAAGCTCGTTCTCTCCTCGGTGACAATAGCAAAGTTATCAAGTCAAGTGCTTCCTTTTTCTCTAAACAAAGTGGAGCATAAACATCACAATTTCTGCATCTTGCACAGGAAAAAAAAGAAACTACGGCAACAACTGAACATAAACCGAACGGAGCTACAAAAATACAAACGGAACATCAAGTGCTTAGCCCGATGTGGGCGGCAACACTTGGTTACGAGGCAGAAGAGTGCTGCCACAGAGGCAGGCCGTGTCGGCTCTCATTTCCCGCACCGAGATTGCAAGCTATCAGCAGCTGCACCTGTCTGTCGGCAGTTGCTTCTATGTGATGATTCATGGTTTTCTGGTATTTTCTAAAGAAAATAAACAGAACCACACGTCACTCGGTGATCGATAGGCGCCGACCGAGAACACAGACTAAAGTTGTCTTCGTCGATTTTCGAGCCGAGCGCTGCTTTTAAGTTGATCTCGGCAGGCCCGTAGCATTCACTGCCTTCAATCAGATTTTTCTGCGCACTTAAGACATCCGCAAAGTACCTTGATTTTAGACGACACGCGAAAAAACAGGAACTAGCCATGGAATCAGCTGTTTTCTTGCAGGCCGCCATGTTCCCGTTATGCCACTGCCAGCGCGCCCTCATGGCAAGAGAAGTTAACCTGCAGCAAATTTAATTGCAAAACTGAGAATGCTTCTAATTTTCCCTCGTGTTGTTGAGATTGCAACACAGTTTACTACCAAAATAAAACATTACTTGTTTTCTTCATTGCGTTTTTGTTCATTTTCAGACTAACATGTTCACGCTATACCGCTGACAGCACACCTTCGCGGCAAAAAAAGTGACTGAACAGTAAACTTAATTGCAAAAATGAAAACACTGGTTCTTTTGCTTGGTGCTGTTGGGTTTGAAATACAGTTACTTAGCAAAATAAAACATTACTCGTTTTTATTCACTGCGTTTTTACTGCAAAACATTAGTCTACGGTCCCTTGTCGTGCGATTAGTGGTTTCGGGGCGGAGCCCACCGCCTCCTTGCTTCGCATTGGCCGATTCGGCGGTCGGCATTTCTCGGTGTCGTCATTTTGACGTCACTGTCTCAATATTGAGACAGTTTTTTGAGACTGATCCGTAATCGCGCCCCAGGACACATCGACCGCCGTCAAGCTGCTCCAACAACCATGCGCTGCTTCTAGCGTCAGCGATAATCGGCAACGCCCCCCTACGTTCCGCAGTTTGGCAGTGGCAGTGGCGAGCAGCGGACGCACCCTTACACGGCTTGCACGTTCTTTCACTTTTTCTAGTACACATCGGCCGCTGTCAAGTTTCTCGAAGAACTGAGCGCTGCTTCTACCAACAGCGATAATCGGCAACGCCCCCCTACGTTCGGCAGTTTTGCAGTGGCAGTGGGGAGCAGCGGACACACCCTTACACGGCTTGCACGTTCTTTCACTTTTTCCAGGACACATCGGCCGCCGTCAAGTTGCTCGAAGAACTGAGCGCTGCTGCTAGGGTCAGCGATAATTGGCAACACCCCCCTACGTTCGGCAGTTTGGCAGTGGCAGTGGCGAGCAGCGGACGTACCCTTACATGGCTTGCACATTTTTTCACTTTTTTCAGGACACATCGGCCGCCGTCAAGTTGCTCGAAGAACTGAGCACTGCTTCTAGCGTCAGCGATAATCGGCAACGCCCCTCTACGTTCAGCAGTTTGGCTGTTGTAGCGGGGAGCGGCGGACGCACCCTTACACGGCTTCACGTTCTTTCGCACTTTTTCCAGTTTGGTGCATTTGATTTCTTTTTGCTTTAGCTCTGTGTATCGCCACTGCTGCGGCCAAACCTGTTGTAAAGTGGTTTGTGTACGAAATTGTTCTCGATTGGAGATACGGATGAAGATATTTGCGTCGCTTGCCACAGAACAATTGACACTGCTGACAGCCTAATCATATGTAAAGAATGTCAGTGCCCGTGTCATGTAGACGGCTGTTTCGAAATTCCTGAGCCGGGCAAATCATTAAGTGCTCGTTCTCGCCCAGCATTCCACTGTCCAACGTGCGAAACGGGTTCTTATCGCAGCGGAAAAATTACAACCCCGGACGAGGCTCCTGCTTTTGATATTGTCTTTGCTTTTCTTGCGCTCATTCAAAAACTAGGCAGTTCAATGCCATTGAAAGAAAAAGTTGATAACATTGAGCAGTCCGTTCAGACTATGTCTGACCACTTCGATCAAATCATGAAGCCTCTGGATGGTCAAGGCAAAAATCTCTCACCTACGGAAGAGAGTCGCACAGGTCAAGAGTACGCGCTACGAAGAACAACTCTTTCAGCTCAACCTTGATTTGGACGAGCTGGAATTCCGAAGTAGGAAAAAGAACATAGAAATTCATGGTGTTTCTGAAAGTGAGCATGAGAATCTGCTAGCCATAATTAACGAAGTGGCTAAACAAGTCAATATCGCAGAGAGCGATAATGAGGCAATGCATCGGCTTTCTCCGAAAGCAGGCAAGATACCAGCCATCATTGTGTGCTTTCAGCGACAAGCTCAGAGAGACGAATGGCTTCAAAACAAGAAATATTTGACAGAGAGGGGCAAGCGTGTGTACTTTTGTGAAAACAACCGTAGAAAGAAAGCCTTATTTCTGCAATCTAAAGATTGGGCTAAGAGAAACAATATCAAGATCGTTTGGTGCTCAAATGGCAAGGTGCTTGCTCCCCTAAGGGAAGGTGATAGTGGTCAAATCATTCGAAATGAAAGGAATCTCGTGGACGCGTATCGTAAGCAGGTGTCTTTTGTGACCGCTGCTCACAGACACAACAATGTGATGGCTCCGAACACGCATCCTCTCCCATGTGATAATCGGAACACTGTTTGCTTTCAACTAGATAGCCCGTCAATACTTACGTGCTCCCCCTAAATGCTGGACCAGTCAAAAATACGCGTGATGAATTCTCAATCTTCTTAAGCAGCTTTGGCTTTTCTTTTGACGCAGTTATGATTTCGGAAACTTGGCTGACTGAGAGCTAGAACTGAATTGCCATCGTTTTCAGCATTTTTTTTAAGTCCGAAAACCTCTCGTGTAGGAGGTGTATCATGCTTGTTGGTGCACACCTTTAGTGTGATTTTTATCCTGAATTGTGTTACATGCTGGATGACGTTGAAATTATTCCAGTTAAATTAGGAAACACTTTAACGTCCTCCCCGCAGAGGAGCGTCTGCAGCTTGCAGGCGTTGGTGAGTGGCGACGCCACGGGTTCCCGAGCATCCGCAAGGACATACCCACAGGGGGATGATGGTGAACAGTGCATCACCACGGACCCGAGCACCCGCGCCTAGCCGTGCGTGGCATCGCCGTGTCCGGGGAAAAGGGAATCCGGGTGGTTGAGCCGATGACGAGCGTTTGGACCTTTAAGGCCCCTCGGCGGAGGCAACACATCACTTTGGCCCCTGCTTCCCGTAGACGGCACCTCAGGACTGGCCCGACCGAGGGAAATCAGCAGTCGCCTTTTCCTGTCCTCCCCTCCGTCTTTTACTTTCCTATCATCATTCTTACAACATTCCTGTCACCTCCTTCCTCCCCGGTTTTTTTTTTCATTTTACATAGGCGGTGAGGGTAACCTTGTGTGGCCAACTGCCCTGTGTTGTCTCATTTGGTTAAAGTTAGGTTGTTCAGCTGACGTGGGCAGGGCTTGCTAGCAAGTTCCTGTCCCGTTTCCTAGTTGGGCTTCATGGTGGGTGGCTGGCATCATGACCGAAAAACTGAATTTTTTATGGTTCCCCTTTTTCAAACCTGATCGCTCTCTAAAAAGAGAGCGGGACGAAGCAGATTTTTTTCCTAAAAAGAAACCTACATTCTCAGTTTCATGTTATCCACAGTGAATGCGAACAAAAGCAAGCACGAATAATGTCACCACTTCTTGTGTCCAAACACTTAACAGATACCTTGGGCCCTGGCTACATGGTATCAAAAATGGCCAGCGGCAACCTACTCCTTGAATTGCGCGAGAGCATCCAGTGCTCGAAACTCTCAAGCATTGCTTCCATAGGGGACATCACTGTCACAGCGACTCCCTACCGATCCCTTAACATAGTCCGAGGCATTGTCTCAGAAAGTGACTTCATCCATTTAACAGAACCCGAAATGCTTCAAGGGCTCACCGACCAGAATGTAATTGACGTTCACCGAATCAAAATCTGCAAGGATAACAAAGAAATAGATACCAAACACATGGTCCTCCCATTTAACATTGCCCGAAACGATTGAATTTGAATACTTGAAAGCCAACGTCAAACATTAAATACCAAATCCCCGCCGATGTTTCAACTGTGGAAAGTTCGGCCATGGCTCACAGACTTGCCGCGGCCGCAAAACCTGCGCGAATTGCGCTTTGAAGGGCCACCATTTTCAGGAATGTGACGCAGCACTGCGCTGCGCAAACTGCGAAGGAGACCAGGCTGCGTAATCCAGGGCGTGTCCGTCCTGAAAAAAAAAATAAATCATCACCGTAAAGACCAAAGAAAACTTTTCATTTAAAGAAGCGACGAGGCGTTTTGCGCTTACCAACACATTCTCCTTCACAGTAAAACCAAACTTCGCTGATGTGGTGCGTGGGGGCGTAGCACCACACAGAACTCCGGCACCTACCGAGGCCACTTTCACACAGCCTATGGCTGGGCCCTCCACGCCCCAGGCAGGGACAGCGAAGGCTGCTCTGCCACCCTCAAAGTAGGGACCGCTGGTCTATGGGTCGGCATCCCTCAGGACTTCCCCACGTCGGGGGAGGCTTGAAACTAACACAACCGCGGTTTCTCTGCCATCCTCCAGCACCTCTGGTGAGGTGATGGATACAACTCCCACTTCGCCTGCTTTACAGCGGTGGAACAGCTCTCTCGAACGAAAAAAAGACAGACCCCTCATAACGGGTCCAGAACATAATTTAAACTCATACTGTTCCCACCCCAAAAGATAAAGCTTTTTTTAGTTCAGTGGAACTGTAGAGGCCTGTTGAGGAATTACAGTGACATAACAGATATTCTAGAGTCAATGTTGCCCGTAGCCTTATGTCTTCAGAAAACCAATCCAAGTCCACAACATATGAAAAGCCTGAAACAAAACTTTTAGACGCGATCGCAAGCAGGCGAATAGACTCTCAGGAGGCGTCGCGATTGTCGTTCGAAGCGGCATCTCTGCTCTAGAAATCAAAATCAAAACAAAACTTGAAGCCGTTGCGTCAGCATCGTCAGCTATAAAACAATTACTATCTGTTCTTTATATATTCCGGCACATTTTACATCAGCAGCTCATCATCTACGAGATTTCATCCATGAGCTTCCACAACCATATCTAGCTGTTGGAGATTTTAACGCTCACTCCCCTTTTGGGAAAGCGAGCGCTGTGACTCTAGGGGCCAAAGAATCGAAGATTTTATCCTCAAAAATATTGTATGTCTTTTAAAATGCGGAAAAAGACCGGTTTAGATTTGTCGTTTACTTTACCTTCTGTTTTTAACTATTTTAAATGGGATGTCATTGACAACATATATGGTAGCGATCACCTCCCTATACTAATCAGTTTAATATCTCCGCCGGAAATAATCCCCGCAAAACCGCGACGCTGGAACCTGCATCTAGCATACTGGGAACTTTTTAGAGTAAAAGCCACTTTACAAAATATAGATTTATAAAACTTGAGCATCGATCAGAGAAACGAAAAGTTCACCAATTGTATCGTAACGGCAGCAGAATTAGCTATCCCGCCGTCTTCTGGAGTAGTGCGACAAAACCACAGATTTTGGTGGCCAAAAGACTGCACAGAAGCAAAAAAACAACAAAATAGAGCTTGGGGTAAATTTCGCAGATTTCCGCCACCTGAAAATCTCGTAAATTTTAAAAAGGGAAGGGCTAAAGCCCGATACATTCGTCGCATTGCTGAGAAAGCTTCATGGCAGAGTTATGTTCAATCTATAAACAGTCAAATCGCATCTAAAAAATGTGGGAGCAGGTTCGCAAATTAAACAACTTCTCACCATTCACAATTCCTCTTCGGACAACACCTGGCACAGAAACAAGCATAAGGGAAATGGCAGACATTTGGGTAAACCCTTCGCGGCAGTTTCCAGTTCCTCGCAATATACGCAGTCATTTATACAACACAGACGGTCATTAGGTGGAGCTGGAAAAGAACAATACAAAAATTTATTTGCTCTCCAAGAAATAAACAGAGTATTGTCTGCAGAAAAAACTGCTCCAGGACCCGACCAAATACGCTATGAAATGCTTGCCCATCTTTCTGAGCCTTCCGTAGAAGCACGTTTAAGATTTTTTAACACAGTTTGGATATCAGGCTAGATACCTGAAGCTACCTGAAAAAAACCTATTATTGTACCGTTTCTTAAACCTAATAAACCTCCAACAACTCCTAGCAGTTATAGACACATAACCCTTACCTGTTGCCTCGCCAAATTCTTTGAAACTGTCCTGAATTTAAGATTAACTTTTGTCCTTCAATCCTGCGAACTTCTAGATATCCGTCAATGCGGTTTTAAAAACGGATGCTCCACAACAGATCACCTAGTCCGTCTAGAAAATACTGTCACAGAAGCTTTTATCCACAAACAATACTGTCTTGCAGTCTTTTTTGGTTTAGAAAAAGCATATGATACAACATGGAGGTTCGGGTTTCTTCAGGACTTAGCTGAGCTCGGCATCCGTGGCAGAATGCTCAACTCCCTGGAAGACTTTTTGTCTAACCGTTCATTTGATGCCCGCCTAGGCTCAACCTTTTGGAGGAATTTTATTTAAGAAAATGGAGTACCTCAAGGGTGTATATTAAGCACAACTCCCTTTATTGTAAAAATGAATTCTCTTAGCAAAATAATACCGAGGTCTGTTAGGTATTCACTTTACATTAATGACCTCCAGATAGCTTGCACATCCTTCAACATATCAACATGTGAAAGACAAACACAATTCACAATTAAAAAACTGGCATTATGGGCAGACAGAAATGGCTTCCGGTTTTCTGGACAGAAAACAGTAGGCATTATTTTCTCACTAAAACTAGGATTACAGGCAGATCTGACCGTACGTCTGAACGAAACAGTGTTGCCCATGAAAGATGAAAACAAAGTTTTAGGTAAAACATTTGACAAAAACTCACTTTCCTGCCTCATATTAATGCTATAAAAAAGAAAACTTTTCTATCACTGAATATACTCAAAGTCCTTTCACATAAACACTTGGGTTCTGACAAGGCAAGCCTTCTAAAAATTTACCGCTCTGTGGTGCGATCCGGCTTAGACTTTGTCAGTATAGTATATGGTTCAGCAAGGCCATCGTATTTAAAACGACTCGACGCAGTGCACAATTTAGGTTTACGCCTTTCAACTGGTGCTTACAGGATGTCACCTATAAACAGTCTTTATGTTGAAACCAACAAGCCGTCACTTACAGATAGAAGAGTCATGCTCACATGCTCGTACATTCTAAAAATCCGTTCACTGCACAAACATTTGTTACCCCATCACTACAGACGGTCCATCTAAAGTGCTCTTTAACAATAAACCGCAAGCTACCCGTCCACTGCTCTTTCGATTTGAAGACATGTGCCAGAACTTCGGCTTACTAGACATATTGCAAAGCATTGCTCGAAGGCGAGGTCCACTTCCGCCAAGGTACAGCTTCTGTGATCTCACTCTTGCAGAGTTTCATAAAAAATCAAATTCTGCAAGAACATATATTACAAGAATTCCCCACAATCGAAGAAAAGTTCAGTAATTGCGCAGACTTTTATACAGACGGTTCAAAAACAGACGCTTACGTTGAAAATGCAGTGGTACAGGGGAATCGGAATAAAATAGTAAGACTTCCACAGTGTGCTTCCATCTTCACTGCGGAATGTTACGCTATCTGGGTAGCCATAGAAAAAAAATAGGAAATGAGAATTTCGGCAGCAGTATTATTTACACACACTCTTTAAGTGTGCTCACAGCCCTTCATTCTAGAAATACAATAACTCCGCTGCTCGGCGATCTCATGCACATCACAACAGCCATAGCTGAAAGTTTATGGTTTATGGTTTATGGTGGTTTAACGTCCCAAAGTGACTCAGGCTATGAGAGACGCCGTAGTGAAGGGCTCCGGAAATTTCGGCTAACAGGGGTTCTTTAAC
This sequence comes from Amblyomma americanum, assembly GCF_052857255.1. NCBI lineage: Eukaryota > Metazoa > Arthropoda > Arachnida > Ixodida > Ixodidae > Amblyomma > Amblyomma americanum. Next base: position 389,768,452 of record NC_135497.1, on the reverse strand, counting down.
GCGTACTGACATCGCACAGTACACGGGCCTCTAGAATTTCGCCTCCATCAAAATTCGACCGCCGCGGCCGGGATCGCATAGCGGAAGGACAAAACATAAGACTGTGCTGGGTACCAAGTCATGTCGGCATAAAAGGCAACGAAAGAGCAGATTTGTGCGCTGCTGAAGCTTGTGGAAAGCAAATAAACATGTAAATGTGCCCTATAAAGATTGCATGAAATTACTACAACGTAAGGCAAGCAAAATTTGGCAGTCAACGTGGAACAGCGAAGTAAATAACATGCTACACTTACTAAAACCAGTTCTAGGTGAATGGAAGTCATGTGTGCACCAGAAACGTTTCAGGTAAGTCATTTTCTGCCGTTTCCGTATAGGCTACACACATTACACACAGAGTTCTGCTAACAAAAGAAGACAAACCAGTTCGTGCATGTGGAGATGAACTTACAGTCAGTCCCATTTTAATTTCATGTTCGAAACTGGAAACGCTACGGAAAAAGTGCGTCTGTCCGTTTTACAACCAATGCATCCCTTTTCATCCATCACTGTTCTTAGGTGAAAATGCAGTTGTGAACATGTCCTGTGTTTTTAGATTTTTAACAGAAGCTGGTGTTCTTAAAAATATGTAAAACATGACCCGGTAATTTTCCTGATGCACCTCCGCCACTTTCTCATCCCATGGAAAAGGGCTGAGGTTTTTTATTTTGATTGTTTGGGGGCCTCCAGTCCTTTCCCAGACAAGGACAGCTGATGAGGGTACCGAGCCTCCTTCGAAACCTTTAATATTGAACATTTGTGAATCTTGCTTTTATCTCAATACTGCGCAGAACAGTATCACCTTTCAGGCTTTCTACACCGCCATATTTTTTATACCTTCCTAAAAATCTTCAGAAAACAATTTTTTATACCTTGAGCTTGGCGCGTGATAGCCTTAGTTGCTTATGCGCCACTAAACTCCACACAACAACTGTAATGTCCGTGGTTTACAGGCCACCGTCGGCAAATTGGGCTCAATTCTTGAAACGATGGAATCTTATTTAAGTCTTCCGACGAGAAATAATATGATGTAATCATTGGTGCCGACTTCACTATAGACATATGTTATGTGAAACTATGAGCAGTACAGGATTTGATGTTTTACTCAGGTGCTATGGTATGACAGATACGATTACGAATGCCAACCATATAAACCCCACCTCTCAAACATGCATTGATCTATTTTTAACTAACATTGACTCCTCGCTCATCCATTCAGGAATTTCATGCTGCGACATCAGTGATCATGTGGGTATTTATTTATTCTGCAAGGAGGAGATTCCGAAGCGTGATCCTCGTGAGAAATTTAAATTCCAACATGTAACAGAAGGTTCTTTGGAAGGACTTCCTTCAAATATTCTAGGTGTTGACTGGACAGTAATATATATAGAAAGTTGTACGGAAAGCGCTTATGAAATATTTCTTGCCACGTTCATTGATATTTATACCATGAATTTTACTCCACATTTATGCAGGATACCCAAGACGATAAGAAAGCCGTAGATTTCACGTGAATTGTACACGCGTATCAAAGAAAAGCACAAGTTACATCAGCTAATTATTGACCCTACAGATGTTCTTGTTTTTCAGCGCTTCAAGAAGGATAGCAATAAACTAAACTCCAATATACGACAGGTGAGGGATCGATAATATGAAACTTACTTTCAAACTTTATCTAATCGCCCTGATAAACTCTGGAGTAAGCTTCGGTCACTCGACTCCGGGGTCTCGCAGGTTAGAAGCCCCAGTAAAATCACTAACGATGGCATAGAATATTGAGGTAATAATCTCGCAGAAGAATTTAACAAGTTTTTACACACACACCGAATTGTTCAGTTCATTCATCTCACCTGGCCATTGATAAATGCCCTTCGTCTTTGTTTCTAGAACCTGTCTCTATGCGCGAATTTTTATATCCAGATACGTCCAGTTGAGCACGTCATTGACATTACTGCTGCGCCATTAGAACATATATATAACTTGCGTATTGAAACCGCCACCTTCCCTTAGAAAATGTAGGTTTCTAAAGTGGCAGCCATATACAGAAAAGGAGATAAAATCAATTTCTGGAACTATCGACCAATTCGTATTTTCTCCGTGCTCTGAAAAGTGTTATAGAAACTGATTCTCAAACAAGTTGAAAGCATTTTAAACAAATACAGTATAATCTCCAATTGCCAATATGGCTTCAGGAAAAACCGTTAGACAGAACTTGCTCTTTCACACCAGAAGTATTATATATTACAGAACTTTGAAAATAGGAAACTTGTCTTGGGTATTTTTTTAGATTACAGCAAAGCATTTCACTGCATAAATCATATATCTTGTTTCTAAAACTTGAATGTTATGGAATAAGAAGAATTATGGAATAAGAGTAAAAGCATTACTTTTAATTAAATCTTATATAGCATTAACAAAACAGTATGTCCAAACATATAAATTTAGGTCAGCTCTGCGAGTAGTCGCCTGCGAGGTTCCCCAAGGGAGTATCCTGGCACCACTGCTATTTAATCTAAACATTAATGATGAAGTAAATGTGGATACCAGTGCTCGGTCCCTAATTTACGCTGAAGATACCAGTTTGTTTTTTCGCTGATGATACTAGTAACAATTTAATAAGCAATGCTAACATTCTTTTACAGAAAATTCAAACTGGTCCAGTGAATATCTTCTTTCTGTAAATACTGTTATATCTCAGGCAATACTTTTTCATCAAAAAAAACAAAAACTGCAGTGAACTCAAACCACTATTCTATAACAATGAAGAGATTGAAATAGTAAGGTCATCTAGGTCGCTTGGCGTAGTATTCACCCAAAATATGTTGTGGGATAACCACATAACATATGTAGGTTTAAAATTATCCAGAGTCATCGGATTTATGGAACGTTTCAGAAGTTGTCTCTCTTAAAAAAGTAACACTGTTGCTTTATCATGCATTGTTTCGCTCACATTTAAATTACTGCCTTTAGTGCGGGGCACTGCTACACAAACCAATCTGAAAAAGCTAGCTCTTCTTGAAAAGCGGGCTGCCAGAATTGTATATAACTTGCCAAATAGACACTCCACTAAAGACTTGCTTTCCAAGAATAAGCTTATAAACATTTTCAGTTTTCATGCTTATAGGCTCCTGCGCACCTATGTTATAGAAAAGCGAAAATGCGTAAGCAATATATCGGACTTAGCCCACATTCAGTTTTTCAATGTACATATCCAAGCCGCTGCAATCTACACTCGCTATTACCGCGCATGAGTACAAACTATGGATGCCAAATGGTTCCATTTTAACTTCCACTACTGCTCCTCCTGTTCCCTTAAAGTTCTCCTCCTTCTCCACTACTGCTCAAAAACTAATCGATGCGAACATAAATATAGACAGCATTAGCTACACTAGCCTCCTCGACTTCTTTCTCCGAGAAATGTACCTTTCTTAGTGCGTATTCATCATTTATGTGTAAACGTTTCCTTGTACAATAAGTTTCTTACAAGTGTTATTTTAGTTTCAATGATTGTCGTTGTTTTGATGGGCGCTTTCTTTTCCTAAGCGAGCTGCTGTTTTGTGCTTACGTTTAAGTGAACTTTGCCCTTTCCTTCTTTTTTTCCTAACTTAGTTGTTTGCTGACGTGACAAAAGTGCCGTCGCATGCCACTGCTCACTGACTGTAAAGGGGTGGAAATTTTGTCAAGCGTTAATCGCTTTTATTCCCACTCCCTCCATCAATGTACGGTGATGGAAATAAAAATTATTATTAATATTATTATTATTATTCATTTTGTCTTTACTACACTTGTGCATTTGCACCGGTATTATAGTGTTTTTTTTCTCCTTAATTGTTCATCACGTCTACTTGTTTTCATTAATATTATTTCTTTAATACTGTGTAATCACGCCTGATTGTCTGTGACGCGTTCACTAATTACATTTCTTATTGTGTATGATTGTATTTCTAGCTTATATTTCAGAGTTTTCTTATTCGTTCATATTAGTATTGGATTTATTATTTGTATTCTGCTATATGCTGTACTTGGCTGTTAACGGTCGTTCTTGTGCACATTCTCTTTGTTTATTGTTTCATTAGTTGTTTTTATGTCTGTTGCCTGTTCTAGCTGTTTTCATTTACCGCTGTTCTCGCTGTTTTCTTGTTTTCACTTTTTTGCTTCATGCTTGCTGCCACGCCTAGTTTGTCTTTTTTTCTATCGCCTTGACTGCTGCATTACCTCCCCTGAGTGTCTTCCTTTGTGGAAGACAAATTTACATTTTGTGCGTGTGAATGGCGTACCAGCGCAAAGACCTTTGGGTTGTTCCTGGGCACCGAAAAATAAAATTGATTATTAATATTAATATTATTTTTATTATTATTATTATTTTCTTGTATAAACTTCTTCATGGTCACATTCTATGCCCTCAGCTCCTAGCGCGTATCCTTTTGCGTGTACCGCGAAAGAGCATAAGAGAATTCAGACCATTTCAAGTTTCTGCGCTCCTGCACTCCCTCTCCCCTCTGGACAGAATGCAAAAGTTGTTTAATTCTCTTTGTCCTC